>NC_057803.1:132527133-132827133 GCF_018294505.1 Triticum aestivum | reverse complement strand
ACAAATATGAGCAACGGCACCGGTATCAAATACCCAGGAGTTACTACGAGTACTGGTAAGGTACACATCAATCACATGTATATCAAATATACCTTTGGTGTTGCCGGCCTTCTTATCCGCTAAGTATTTGGGGCAGTTCCGCTTCCAGTGACCCTTCCCCTTGCAATAAAAGCACTCAGTCTCAGGCTTGGGTCCATTCTTTGACTTCTTCCCGGCAACTGGCTTACCAGGCGCGGCAACATCTTTGCCGTCCTTCTTGAAGTTCTTCTTACCCTTGCCCTTCTTGAACTTAGTGGTCTTATTGACCATCAACACTTGATGTTCTTTCTTGATTTCAGCCTCTGCTGACTTCAGCATCGAGAACACTTCAGGAATGGTCTTTTCCATTCCCTGCATGTTGTAGTTCATCACAAAGCTCTTGTAGCTTGGTGGGAGCGACTGGAGGATTCTGTCAATGACCGCCTCATCTGGGAGGTTAATGTTTAGCTGGGTCTTCATGAAGTTGTCACGCCAACGACTACTTCTACTTCTATGACTAACGTTTAGCAATAAAGTAAAGTAGTTTACATGACGTTATTCAATGACACGCAGGTCATACAAAAAATAATGACAACTCCTATGGCTCCTGCCGGTTGTCATACTCATCGACATGCAAGTCGTGAATCCTATTACAAAGAACATGATCTCATACATCACAATTCATCATTCATCACAACTTCTGGCCATATCACATCACATGATCAATTGCTGCAAAAACAAGTTAGACGTCCTCTAATTGTTGTTGCATCTTTTACGTGGCTGCAATTGGGTTCTAGCAAGAACGTTTTCTTACCTACGAATCACCACAACGTGATTTTGTCAACTTCTATTTACCCTTCATAAGGGCCCTGTTCATCGATTCCGTTTCAACTAAGGTGGGAGAGACAGACACCCGCCAGCCACCTTATGCAACTTGTGCATGTCAATCGGTGGAACCGGTCTCACGTAAGCGTACGTGTAAGGTTGGTCTGGGCCGCTTCATCCCACAATACTGTTGAGCAAGAAAAGACTAGTAGAGGCAAGTAAGATGACAAAATCCACGCCCACAATAAAGTTGTGTTCTACTCGTGCAAAGAGAACTACGCATAGACCTAGCTCTGATACCACTGTTGGGGAACGTTGCAGAAAATTAAATTTTTTCCTACGGTTTCACCAAGATCCATCTATGAGTTCATCTAAGCAACGAGTCTAGGGAGAGAGTTTGCATCTACATACCACTTGTAGATCGCGTGCGGAAGCTTGCAAGGTGATGATGTAGTCGTACTCGACGTGATCCAAATCACCGATGACCAGCGCCGAACGGACGGCACCTCCGCGTTCAACACACGTACGGAACGGGAGACGTCTCCTCCTTCTTGATCCAGCAAGGGGGAAGGAGAGGTTGATGAAGATCCAGCAGCACGACGGTGTGGTGGTGGATGCAGGGCGTCATAGCAGCAGGGCTTCGCCGAGACTACGAGGGAGAGACGTAACAGGGGGAGGTGGAGGCGCCAGGGGCTGATGTGATCTCCTCCTCTCCCCCCCACTATATATAGGGGTGCCAAGGGGGGGGGGGCGCCGGCCCTAGTAGATGAGATCTACTAGGGGGGGCGGCGGCCTAGGGGAGGTTTCCCTCCCCCCCAAGGCACCTAGGGGTGCCTTCCACCACTAGGACTCCTCCTAGGGGGAAACCCTAGGCGCATGGGCCTATAGGGGCTGGTGACCTTGGCCCATGATGGCCAAGGCGCACCCCCTACAGCCCATGTGGCCCCCCGGGACAGGTGGCCCCACCCGGTGGACCCCCGGGACCCTTCCGGTGGTCCCGGTACAATACCGATAACCCCGAAACTTGTCCCGGTGCCCGAAATAGCACTTCCTATATATAATTCTTTACCTCCGGACCATTCCGTAACTCCTCGTGACGTCCGGGATCTCATCCGGGACTCCGAACAACATTCGGGTTTCTGCATATACATATCTTCATAACCCTAGCGTCACCGAACCTTAAGTGTGTAGACCCTACGGGTTCGGGAGACATGCAGACATGACCGAGACGCTCTCAGTCAATAACCATCAGCGGGATCTGGATACCCATGATGGCTCCCACATGCTCCTCAATGTTGTCATCGGATGAACCACTATGTCGAGGATTCGATCAAACCCTGTATGCAATTCCCTTTGTCAATCGGTACGTTACTTGCCCGAGACTCGATCGTCGGTATCCCAATACCTTGTTCAGTCTCGTTACCGGCAAGTCACTTTACTCGTTCCGTAATGCATGATCCCGTGTCCAACACCTTGGTCACATTGAGCTCAATATGATGATGCATTACCGAGTGGGCCCAGAGATACCTCTCCGTCATACGGAGTGACAAATCCCAGTCTTGATCCGTGTCAACCCAACAGCTACTTTCGGAGATACCTGTAATGCACCTTTATAGTCACCCAATTATGTTGTGACGTTTGGTACACCCAAGGCACTCTTACGGTATCCGGGAGTTACACGATCTCATGGTCGAAGGAAGAGATACTTGACACTTGCAAAGCTCTAGCAAAACGAACTACACGATCTTTTATGCTATGCTTAGGTTTGGGTCTTGTCCATCACATCATTCTCCTAATGATGTGATCCCGTTATCAACGACATCCAATGTCCATAGTCAGGAAACCATGACTATCTGTTGATCACAACGAGCTGGTCAACTAGAGGCTTACCAGGGACATGTGTGGTCTAAGTATTCACACGTGTATTACGATTTCCGGATAATACAGTTATAGCATGAATAAAAGACAATTATCATGAACAATGAAATATAATAATACTTTTATTATTGCCTCTAGGGCATATTTCCAACAGTGTGTTGGTTTGCACATCATGTACGTGTGTGTCATGCGTTGAGCCTTTTGCATCTTGTTCTTTTCTTAGTTGGCTCTTGTGAGAGATTAATGGAATATCCCATTATGGGGGAGTGATGTGCTTTGTGCACCTCACAATCCTATATATGTGTGTACATGAGTAATACCATCTAGTATTGATATTTCAAGATTATCTAGTCACTATGTGGTATGTCTTCTCATGAGAAATTCAAATTCTAAATTGTCCATTAATTATCTCATGTTGGTTCGTTATTTTGCCTCTTGTTTATATTTAATTGGTATCACATTATGGGGGAGTGATATGCTATGTGTATATTACTAGCCTAGAAAATGTGTACTTTTGAGATATTGTCACCTAGAATTGATATTGTAAATTATCTTGTTCCTAGGTGGCATGTTAGCTCTACAAGTTGCAATTTGCTTTTTGTTTGGTGTGAAGATGATGTCGGATATCCTTGTTATCTACCACCGGGAATTATTCCCAAATACTTCTTGTCTTTTGACAATTGGTACTCACTTATGTGTGGTAGAAATTATTGATCATCTTTACATTGGCCTTTGCTTTTATTTGCTTCATCTCTTGCCTAGGGTTGTGTCAACTCCCATTGTATTCCATACCACTTGTGGATCTTATTAATTTCTTGACCTTGTCTAGTGTTTTCTAGGTATAGTGAAAGTGGTGATCCCACCTCGTGCATTTTGTATTCAAATGCAAATTCTCTATAATGCACTAGTCTTGGGGGAGCTATCCAATTCTCTATAAAACACTCATCTTGTGATCCTTATCATGTGTGTGTTTGTGGAAGGCAAGCCGTTTCTTTTTGGTGCTTTGTGCCATCATGAAACTTTGTAGAGGGCTTGGTTTGTTTGGAACCATTCTCTCTTTTGGGAGTTTGACATCTTTCTTTTTGAGTGTATCAATGGATACCTCATTCCTTGATGTATCTTTTATGGATATCCTCCAAGTGATGATTTACTCATTTGGTATCTTTTCTTCGCTTGGTATTTCTTTGTCTTTTGGTCTCGGTTCTTGAAAGTCTTGAGCATGCATATTTACTTCTTGTAGTTTCTTTGGCATGTTTTCTTTCTTTGACCCAATATATAGGGGGAACTCCACCAAGTCTCAAATTGGATGAGATGTGCATGAAATTCATTTTCATATCTATATGCACATATTTATGTGGAGTTTGTCCTATGTGTTGTTGGTTCTCTAACTCTTTGGTCCCAATGAGTTTGGGTACCATTTTGTTTGTGTTGTTGTTCTAGGAACAAGTGGAGATGCATTGGATGCTCGGCTCACTCACAAGGAAGGTGTTGTCACCATGTGCTTATTGGAGTCAAGCTAGGATGATCAATGAACTACTTTGTACCTTCAATTGGTATCTACTACATCCTTCCAATGTTATCTCGGTAACAAGTATCTTCATATACTTCATGCACACATTTCTTGCATCAACCTTGTGTAGGTTGTATCATGGCATGTTATCCATTCTTTCTTGTGATACTTGTTTCCTTTCTCAAAGCATCCCAACAATGATGTCTTGTTGCTAGTTGTGATGTCTTTGATGTTCGTGTGGTTGGAATTCATTTATATACAATAAGACCATATCTAGCCATGTGCTATGCTCTCAAGCAAATATCTTATTGGTATATGTATGACTTCCTTTTGGATATCTTGTTCCTTCGTGTTGTAACTATTTCGGGTGTACATCCTTCTTTGTAGATATATATATCATCATGATTTCGTCTACATAGAATCTTATACACTTGAGAGAAGTTGCATATCTAGATGATATCCTTTCTTTCACGTCCACATTGTATTTCTTATGTTATTTCTTTAGTGGCTCCGTGAAAGTTTTTGCCTTGAGTGCGTGTCTTCTATCGTTACATCTTGATGCGCTCGTGTGTGGTGAAGATTATTTTCCTCATGCTTACCTTTACGAGGTTTTTGCCATCTTAATTTTCATCCCTCGTCTTGATGCGCCTTTCATCTTCTATCTTCACCGCGAGTTGTCACAAGCATAGGTTCTCTATATGTGTATTAGCAAGCTTGTGAACCCATTTGCTAGTTGTGTGTGGGAATGATAGGCCTTGCACCGTGTGCCTCATTCTTTCAAGACTTTATTGATGCTTAATGCTCATCCGTACATTAGTCTTCTCAAGTGCATTGCCTTGACTCACACACATCTTTTTGGTTGAGCCCACTCTTAAGTTGCCTCTCTTACTTGTTGCTCAACCATGTGTTTGTTACATGTACTAGGCTTAGTTTCCTATATGCTCACTTGCACTTGTTGTAAGTTTCTATTGATTTTGTGGGAGCTGTGATCCTATTTTGTGCACTTTGTATCCAAATACAAAAATTCTTATGTGTGCACAAATCATGGGGAGCTTCTCTAGTTTCTTTAGAACACTCCTTCGCTCATATCATAATATCCTTTATTCATGTAGCTCGTAGGATCTTTGGTCTAGTTGGTTCAATTGATACCCGTTGATTGCTTGCTTCAATTGGTACCTTTTGATTGCTTGATTGCTTGTTTCTTTCTTTGTTATGTCCTTGTGGCATATCATTCCTTTAGCAATCTTGGTGCCTCAATATAGTTGGTCTTCCTCCAAGTATTACCATTGGATATGTGTATTGCATTCCACTCTCTTGTTGAGAAATACATAATTTATGGAGGAACACCTTTTATATTGGCCTTCTAAGCTTTTCGCCCATTTTGGCAATCGATGCCAATGGGGGAGAAGTTTCAGAGAGTTTTGTGGAAAAGTTTAAAGAGTTTTTTCTTCTTCATTTGGTTTTGTACCTAAGCATTTGCATCTCATACACATGCATTGTTGGTTGTTGTGTTGCATGGTGATAAATAATTCCTTATATAAACTCTCTTGAAAGTGATTGTCATCAATTACCAAAATGGGGGAGATTGAAAGGACATGCGGTTCCCCCATGTGTGGTTTTGCTAATTGATGACAATCTCTATGGACTAACGGTTGCCTTGAGTTATATTTGAAGCATTTGTCCATAGGATTGTCTTGAAGTCCATGTGTTGGTTTCAAGGAGTTTATGAGATGGCCAAAGTGCTTTTCAATGAATTATCCAAAGATTGGTCATGTGTGAGTTGAGATGGCCAAAGTGCTTTTCAAGGAATTATCCAAAGATTGGTCATGTGTGAGTTGAGATGGCCAAAGTGCTTTTCAAGGAATTATCCAAAGATTGGTCATGTGTGAGTTGAGCTTATTGCAAGCATGTCTTGAAGAAGAAGATTGTGTGATCATTCATGTTTACCTTCAAGACATCATCCAAATGAACAGAGTTGGAAAGATTCAATGTTGATCAAGACTAAGTCAAGGGTGAATCAAGTTGATCAACTCACAAAGCGTAGAAGAAATACCGAGAGGGATCAAGTGATCCCATGGTATGGTAAGCATTGTCCATTACGCTTTGTGTACTAACCCATGGTCTACGTGAGAGTTCTTTGTGGGGTTAGGTATGTTTCCATGGTCTTGCGTCAAGAGGAAGATCTCATACAACCCATGGAGGATGACATCAAGTGGTGATCGTCATCAAGTTTGCAGTGTGCAAGTTCAAGTGGAGCAACTCGAAAAGAGGCTCACCCATAATGGAGTATGGGGGAGCAATCAAGCTTGAAGCTTGCCGTCCATTGTGGTGTCAATGGAATTGTGAAGGTGTGCCAAAGAGTGGCTCACCCATAGTGGAGTATGGGGGAGCAATCAACTAGTCTTCATCGAGCCAACACAATCAAGAAAGGTGGTCCAACTTGAGGAAGTCAAGATCGTCATCATCTAGCTCAAGTGGACTATTTGCAAGGCAAAGGTTTGCCCTTGATAGGTTTTTTATTTTACCGGTCTCATAGTGGTAGTTGGGAGACCGGGTTGTAGGATCGATTGCCGTACTATCAAGGGGGGCTCTCTAGGGAGTAGCTTGATCGTATCATTAGTCGAGAGCTCAAACCATTGCATCCTTGCATCATCTTTCTTGGTTCTTGTTTGGTTCCATTTTTGAGTCTTAGAGCTTATGGTCATCTTGATGACAAGCTTGAGTTCATCGAAAACGGACTTCGCATGCATCTTCTATGATGTTTTCGGTGTTGGAGGTTTTACCGGTCTTATCCGAGAAAGGGTTCTCACCATTTTATTATGGTCCTTTTCTCATTTGCTTCTTATTGATATTTCTCTCAAGATTGTGTTAGCCCTTGTCGTTAGCTTTCCAACAAACTTGATTTCGTCGAATTCGGAGCTCGTATGCGAAAGTTGTGGTTGTTTTGATATTGCCTGTTTTACACAGAGAGGTTGTACCGCCCCATGGAGAGGTTGTACCGCTTGACCGGTACAACCGGTGTTTGGAGCGGTTGTACCTCTCCAGAATTGGTCCGGAGGTTATACCGGTCATGTACCGCTCTACCACCGGACTGGTCTCTGTTGTGGTGCGGTTGTTGGGCGGTTGTGGGCCGATTGTACCGCTATTTGCCTGTTACCGGTTGTACCGGTGCTCATAGAGGTTGTATCGCTCCTATGTTTTTCTGCACATAACGGACAGATTCATGGGGACCTATTTAAGGGGGTCTTCTTCCCCAATGGTTCCCTATCTCTTGAGCTCATTTTTGCCCCCATTGTTGACCTTCTTTGAGCTTGCTAACTCTCAATCCCTCCATGGATTCTTGCTAGTTTTTGAGGGAAAAGAGAGAGGAGATCTAGATCCACATTTCCACCAATCACTTTCTCCTCTATGT
The DNA here is from genome assembly GCF_018294505.1 of Triticum aestivum. Lineage (NCBI taxonomy): Eukaryota > Viridiplantae > Streptophyta > Magnoliopsida > Poales > Poaceae > Triticum > Triticum aestivum. Next base: position 132,819,490 of record NC_057803.1, on the reverse strand, counting down.
GAGGGGAACCCCTTGGATCTAGATCTTGGAGTTCTTGGTGTTCTCCTTCTTGTTCTTCCTCTCATTTTCCTCCCTAACATTAGTTGCTCCGGTGGGATTTGAGAGAGAAGGACTTGGGCACTCTGTGTGCCTTTGCCATTGCATTTGGTGCATCGGTTTGAGTTCTCCACGGTGATACGTGGAAGTGAAGTTTGAGAAGCTTATTACTCTTGGGTGTTTGGGCACCCTAGAGCTTGTTCCTCTTGGGTGCCTTGGCGTCCTAGACGGTTGGTGTTGTTCGGAGCTCAATCATTGTGATGTAAAGCTCCGGGCAAGCGTCGGGGTCTCCAATTAGGTTGTGGAGATCGCCCTGAGCAATTTGACGGGTACCGGTGACCGCCCCCAAGGGTTGCCAAAGTGTAAGGGTTCGGTCACCGCCCCCAAGGGTTGCCATTTGTACGGGTTCGGTGACCGCTCTCAAGGGTCCTTTAGTGGAATCACGGCATCTTGCATTGTGCGAGGGCGTGAGGAGATTACGGTGGCCCTAGTGGCTTCTTGGGGAGCATTGTGCCTCCACATTGCTCCAAACGGAGATTAGCATCCGCAAGGGTGTGAACTTCGGGATACATCGTCGTCTCCGCGTGCCTCGGTTATCTCTTACCCGAACTCTTTATTTATGCACTTTACTTTGTGATAGCCGTATTGTTTCTTGTCATATATCTTGCTATCACATAGTTGCTTATCTTGCTTAGCATAAGTTGTTGGTGCACATAGGTGAGCCTAGTTGTTTTAGGTTTTATGCTTGACAAATTAACCGCTAGGTTTATTCCGCATTTGTTCAAGCCTAAATCGTAATTATTTTAAAATGCCTATTCACCCCTCCTCTAGGTGACATCCACGATCTTTCAGCATGTCTCAGCGCACAAATGCCCTATGATGTGCGCGAGGGTGCATCAAGGGCAGGTAAAGGAGCATTCGTCCATCGCTCTTGAACCAAAAGAGATTTTGTCAGCAATGGAAATACGAAATTAGTTCATGTAATGACTTTCTTGCACTAGAAATCATATGGATACACATGTTGCAAGACAGTTCTGAAACAAGGCCACATATGTGTGGAACAAGATCCTGGAGTATTGATTTTTCTTTACACTAGAAAATATGTGTACCGTGAACACAACGTCCCAAGTCAGATTAATAATCTAAAAAATGTATTTAAAAGAAAATTATTGCGAGAACATCTTTACGTTATACGTTACTAAAAATAACTTCAAGATTCAAGAACAATATACAAATTTCTTGTGATTGTGAGCAAATAGAACCATTTATCGTGTTCAACTTAATTCAACTTCAAACTTACATTTTCCTTTTGAAATAAACATAAAATATTCTGTTGAAGGGGCTGCTTCTAGTTTTAGGCTACTCAAATAGTATTGACTAATGTTTTATTAGTTTAACTAAACCAAGGATTTTCAACATACCTCCTTCATGGAATAAGATAGTGGAAAACAACTCCAAGAACAATATATGAGCCAACATCAAGACATGAGGGGGGTGGGGTGGGGTTGTGATTAGATGGTCGGCAACTAATGTATAAACGAAAACTAAATTAGCCCAAGGATATATGAGCGATGACAAAGAGGAGCAAGAATAGCATGTGAACAAAAACAGGAAACTAGCACATGATGCGGGGACGAGGAAGGGCGGCAAATAAAGATTGATGGTCGAAGGAAGGCCAATGGTGATTACAACGACAATAACACTGATGAAAAATGAATGCGTAATTAATAAGGATCGACTAGGGTTAGGCATGGGACTAATCGAGAAGCAACCACACCCTAAACTTACATAGACAAGAACTCCGACCTCGCAAGAGCGATGTCGGATGGGAGGGAGGAACGACCACATCCGGTGCTAGCCATGAAAAGAGTAGAGCGATGGCCTGGCACCGCGGTGCTAGGCGGGCTAAGCTTAGTTGGAATACCAGCGCGAGGAAGAAGAAGGCGATGAAATCGTTTTATTTTTCCTTTAGATTGGATCTATGGGCACCTTGAATATTTATAGACAAACTATGTGACGGTTAGGGTTTAATTACAAGTATAAACCACAAAGTATTTTTTTTGCGAGATGTGTAACAAGATCCGTTTTGACATAGCGAATCTTGTTATTTCAGCGTACTATGCCGTGAGAGACACGAAGATGTCGATGCAAAAAAAAGAGACACGAAGATATACGGTTTCACAAATCGCCCGGTAAATAATCGCTCTTCTAGAAGCACTCCGTAATGATCTCTCTTCATTTATTGCTGAAGTTTGTCGTACCGCCCGTAGTGGGCTCTTTGAACCAGATCCGACTCGGTACGAAAGCACCCACGAGCTTTGGGGAATCCGAGCCGGGGCCCGCCGCAACAGAAACAGGGACAGGAACGGGTCGCGCGGCGGGAAAGGAAAACAAAGAACGAGTCGCGCACACCCGTCCGCAGTCGCCATCTCCGAAGCGAAAAAAAAAACCGAGCGAGTCACGCCGAAGCCGCCCGGCGCCCCGCGAAGCAGCTGGTAGTGGCGGCTCGCGCCCCGCGGGTCCCTTTCCGTCAGCTACCCCTGGCCCCACCGAGTAAACCCGAGGCTGGCCCACACGCAGTGCCACGTCAGTCATCACCCCTCCTGTCCTGTCCTGTCCCCCGCTCTCTCTTTCCTCTCTCCCCGTTTCGGGATCCGGCGAGAGACCAGTCCAGAGCCAAGCCCAAGCCCGCACGCCGATGGCGACCGACGCCGACGAGGCCCCGCTGCTCGCCGACGAGCCCCTGCGGCCGGGATCCTGCAGCCGGGAGCTCGAGCTGCGGGAGTTCCGCGACCGCTACGTCTTTCGCTCGCTCGACGGCGGCGGCGCCTTCGCCGTCGCCCGCTCCGACGGCTCCCTCCGCCCCCTCTCCGCAGGTCACGCCCGCCCTAGACCGTCGGCAGATTTCCCAGCGGCGCATTTCTAGCGGGCTCGCTCCTGGATTTCGTTGGTGTCGCGTGTTCGGCTCGTGAGTGGGTGTTTTGCTTACCTGTTCGTTTGCTCGCGTGCAGAGGAAGCCGCTGCCGGGAGCGACTGTAAGGTCTCCAAGATATACGGAGTGGCCGGTATGATCAGGTTGCTCGCCGGTGAGTCAAACTGTCAACATTTGCCCTCGCCGAAACAATTAAAAGAACTATCCCCAGAACTGAACCCTTCTCTGAAATGTGTTCAGAAAGCTCCTTTCATTCATATATTACTAGTAGGTAAACTACGTTTTTTTTTTCGATTTTTTGTTCCAAACTTTGAGCAACCCGGCCAGCTATCTCATCAAAAGCTCAAACGGGCAGAAACAGGTGGAAGGAATCAATTCTAAAGTTTGCTTGAAACGGGCCCGGCATGTCTATACTCTGCTTTCAATAAAGGAGAAACACTCAAACCTAAAGAAAGATTCGTGTTTAGCTTCTGTTGAGGAGAGACTCGAACCTATGCAAACAAGATCAAAATAATGACAACTTATGCAGCTCTAGGACTAACACTCTCCATTATAAATTAAAGTAAATGACGGGCTAACCAGAAAGAAGAGAAACATGCTAGAAAAATCACAGAAAAAAAAGGAAAAGCAACCAACCATAAATCTCTGTTATCATTAAATTTCACCACAGTGTGATTTCACATATTGGATGCTTGGACCATCTGGCATAGTATCTGTACCTCTGCATATTGAAAAGCTTCCCTGGAAAGACATGTTGAAAATGTACCGCCCTCTCAAAAGCAAACATACTAAAAAGCTTGCTGCACCAGTTAGAGATCAAATTTAAACTCTGCTTTCAAGTTTTCAGTATAAGAAAGACTCAAACCTAAAGAAAGGTTCGCGTTTAGCTTTCGTTAAGGAGAGACTCAAACCTACACAAACAAGATCAAAGAAGATGACAATGTATGCACACTAGGACTAATGTTCCTGAACATGTAGATCAACCTAAACCGAGATATATTGGGAGTAATATTTTAGAAAAACATGGTCATGAAACTCATGCCCTAGAGTTGTGTTGTGATCGCTGTTTACATCGTCGTCTATCATATGAATTATACATAGCCATCGAACATCTGTTATGTGTTACATACTTACATGTACTTCTAGATCGAAATCCGTGCCTCACAGAAGGAGCCGATTGACAGTCTATATTGCTTGTATCTTGCTATATCACAACTAATGAAAATTATGCTAGAATTCTCAGAAAAAATGGCACTCCCATAATTTACTGACATTTGCTCTGATTGAATAAAACCTTCTTAAAGTATGTAGCTATTTAAACTCAACCGATAAGAAGTATCTTTGATCACCTATTCTGATAAAAACTAAAAGTACATAAAGGTCATCTAAAAAAAGATATTAGCTAGAAAAATCCCACAAAAGCCAAAACATCCCATGGTTGATCTATTTCATTGTTGAAAGTAAATTCTCTGTTCTAATATAATATCGCGCATTCCCAATATAATATCGCGCATTCCCAATATAATATCGCGCATAAATGGTGCCAATTCCCAATTTTAACTTTAACTCCACATAATGATGTAATACAGTGTTTTAACAGTATAATGATACATCCCCATGTGAGTTAAAAGAAAGATGATGAAAGTTTTTTCACGCTCAAGCAATTGGTGGGCACTGCTATTTCGAGTAAAAGCATAAATCTGTGGTTGATTTTGAGTTTTCATTAGTTTCATTTATATGAAGTTTTCGTATCCAGCATTCCGTGAGAAGTTTTTGTAAAACCAATTTTATTGGATCACTTGGATCAGTTAAATGAGATGTCAAAGGATGCAAAAACTTCCTTCGAAGTATAGTCGGTGATTCTATCATGGAGAGACCATTTCCTTTGTATCCAGTTGTTGTGTCCCACTTGTTCTGTTTCAGCTATTATCTCACATGTTGGTCTTCTGATGGCCACTTGCATGCTCTGTTTCTTCTGTTTTTGCTGAACTTGAACTCCTGTAATTGATAGGTCATAGTAATGGAACTGGGAAGGTTTCCCATTCTCGCTCAAATTTTGTTATGAACGAAGTACATGTAGCTTTATGATATTCTAGTCTTTAATCTTTTTAGTTTGCTTCTTAGACATGAATTTGATCTAAAATTGCTTGTGAAGCCAATGTTCTCTCTGTAACTTGAACGGTCGCATCACGCCCATTTGTATCCAGAGGTGGCATCAAGCAAACATTGTATGACTGACTGATAGCTACTCCCTCCGCCCGAATTACTTGTCTCAGATTTGTCTAGATACACCCGTTTCTGGACAAATCTAAGACAACTAATTTGGGACGGAGGTAATATTTACCTGCTTATACTTTGTTGTTCTTTGTCTGCCTCTGTACTAGTATTGATGAACAGAAGCATGTTCAGGCAGTCTACAAATGCTAAAGTTGTTGCAGCATGTAACTTACAATTGTTACATTAAAGAAAGCTGCATCAAGATGCACAGTGTTTTGGTACACAAACTTCCATTTTTGGCAACATATTATTCAGCAGATACTGTTTTCAAAACTAGAAATTGATCACACACCGATTATGTGCTGTGCTTTGTGAATCTGCATTTGCAGCTAGATTTCTTCTATAATTTATTGACTTGAATTGGGTTTGTATGTCCCCATGCGCTGCATAGTCTGAGTGCCGTATTTGCGAGAAAGGATAAACTCTTGGGGTACAGTGATGACTGAAATAGTCAGGGCGAACAAAAAACGAAAACCCCCAAATACAGGTCTTTACAATGCAGGCTCTCTACTTTGTGCTGTAAAGTTAGCTGAGTTGCGCATGACTCTCAGGTGTTCAGCAATTCATAAATGTTGCTGCTTGGGTTAATTGAACTTATGTCACTACTAGGTAAATCCTGGAAATATGTTTTGATTGGCCGTCATCAGTTAAACATAATGTTTTTATATTTTCTTGCCCTGTTTTTCTAGATTTTCTTGCGCCTTTCTGTATGTTTTCACCTTAGCACTGCTAGTTTGTTTTTCAAGAACATTTCTGGAAATCAGGTTTTTATGCCGGAGCGGCTGTTCCACATTTCAAAACTTTGTTCTTATCAGGAAGCTACGTACTTGTCATCACTTCTCGCAAGGATGCTGGCTCTTATGGGGCTTCCACAGTTTACCATGCAAATTCGATGAAATTCTTGTGCTGCAACGAGGCTATAAAGCATTTAACTTCAGAGGAAGTATGGAATAGATGAATATTTGATGCAATTTGACTCACATTGTTTGATCATAACCGGAACATGATTACCTTTACATGATATTTTTGTTTTGTGAGAGTGCATTTTAACTTGTTTATACATCTGCCTGCAGAAACGAGATGAGGCATACTTCATGTCTCTCTTGAGAATTGCAGAAACTACTTGCGGACTTTATTATTCATACGACAGGGATTTGACATTAAAGTAAGTATTCTGTCATGTGTGTCTCTGAAAAAAGGCAGCTGAAAAATGTTTATTATGTAGTTTCATGCATCGCAGAATTATGATAATTTTTTTGATCTGTTCTTTTCTCTATAATATGAGCTCTCGTTATTTGTAGCTTGCAGAGGGCATCAAAGCTGGCTGCGGGGAGGGTACATAAGCCACTATGGAAGCAGGTTAATATTGGTTTATTATTTGCATTTTAATATTCAACTGTCTTATTATACTTGAGTTGTTACATACTCATCAACACAATGAATTTGATATGTCCCAGCCACATGAGAAACAGGTTTTCTAAGTCGACCAGGTTGCACACCATGAAGACTAAAGTTGCATAGAAATCTGCATGTAACTTTAGGTGTAGAAGGGTGCAACTACCCACTGAAGATGAGGCAAATATTTAATGTAGAAGTAGACTTAGTTTTTTTTACAGATAGCAAAACTATAAAAATAACAATATAACATAGTTTAGAACCCAAATATAGCTGGTGAGCATATTGCATATTGCCTGTAGTATTTGGATCTTTTGGCTACTGTCTTTGTTCTTTTTAGTTTTGTTATTAATCTTACATTTATGCTTAATTTCAGTGCAAGCACATCCTAACCAGTATACATGCACATGCAACTGTAAATTAATATAAAAAGAGCAAAACCTTAAAATTACCCCTGTAACAGTTTAAACACCTGTGCTTCACAATTGAGACTGTAAAGACTAAAGTCATAGTATCTCTATATATACTCTATTCTTCTGTCATTATGAGCTGGCACATCCTCACCAGACATTCTTGGTTGAGATCGGTGTATTTCTGATGATTCACATCCACACGACGAGTTCCTAATACTTGGCAACCATAAAGCTGTACAAGCCTTTATTACGTTTCAATCCTGCCTGATTTAGTCTTTCCTTATAAAGAATCAGGCAACTTACCAAAAGGATTCTTTCATGGTCACTGCTCTTCAAGTAGTTAACTTTATTTTTCAGGCTGATCCACGGTTTGTTTGGAACAGGAATTTGTTAGAGGAGCTTATTGAAACTAAGGTAATCCTATTTGAAGAGAATACGAATGTTTTTCTGATTTTCCTTTTCAGATTACTTACCTATTTTTATACGTTGTTGCAGCTTGATGAGTTCATTACCCCACTGATCCAAGGAAATATCCTAAAATTTCAACAAATTCCATGAAAATATAATACAGTAGTAACTATATCTGCACTTGTTACTGTTTACTGTGTACTTACCTTCTGGCCATTGGCTTCTCCTTCCATTGTGCAAATATGCAATGCTGTCCCCATCATTTGTATTTCAGCATTGGAGGAAATATGCTTCAGGAGTTGGTCCATCCTTGACTATTTTACGTTTTCAGACAGAGCAATTTACCTTGAAGGATAGACTAGTCAGAATAACTTTATTCTCTCGGAGATGCAACAGGCGTTTAGGTTGTACATTTTTTCCCTAACATTTCAATTGGATATTAGCAACTGGGACTAACTTCTCATTGTCATCCACCCATTCATTGCAGGGACAAGAATGTGGAGAAGGGGTGCAAATCTGGAAGGTGCCACCGCCAATTTTGTCGAGACAGAACAGCTGGTTGAGTATGAAGGTTTGACGTCCTCATTTATACAGGTGATTTCATGATATAATGAGATAAGCTTCTTTGCTGGATGATCATGACATATCCAAAAGAAACGTGATGTTAATCCTATAAATGCGATGTTATGTGACGACATTTAGATTAATATTTTACAACTCCCTTGTTAGGTTCGGGGCTCTATTCCACTTCTCTGGGAACAGATAGTGGATTTAAGCTACAAACCACGACCCAGCATTATTGAACATGAAGAAATGGTAGGAACATATTGACATCAACGTGTATATCTAATGGCCACCCTCACTGAATACAACCTGCTGACTTCTCTCAAACTATTATCACTCACAGACGAAGGTTGTTGAACGCCACTTTCACGATCTTTCACAAAGATATGGAGACACAATGGTTATTGATCTGACCGATAAAGTAAGTTTTTGAATTCATATTGGAAGTGTGAGTTGTTTTGTGATTAAATCAATTCATGATATGCTGATTTATTTCAGTCTTTACATTTTAAGCTACAATGTGAAAGGACTTGTGTAGAATCAAGCACAGAGCGAGCAGTCCATGTGTAAAAAAATGTGAACTGCTCATGTTATTACACCCAGTTCTAGCCTGTTTTAGCAAATTGAAGACTGAAACAGAAAAAATAAAATTGTCTGTAGCTACGTCTTGACCTCTTGAAAATATCAAACTTTCAGTCAGATAATCAGATTATTCTTTCAGGCCGTACAGCAGAGACAGATGACAGTTTGTCCGACCTTTTTTTTATTGCAGCAAGGTGATGAAGGAAATTTAAGCAATGCATTTGCTGCTGAAATGCAGAACTTTCCTGATATCAGGTGCTTTATGAGCTTACGTTTCCTGAAAGTGCTTATCTATTCTATCGATTTTTATTTGCAAAGCTGCAAGTAGTGAAGTACTCCCTCCGTTCCAAATTACTCGTCGCAGAAATGGATGTATCTAGAACTAAAATACATCTAGATACACCCATACCTGCGACAAGTAATTCGGAACGGAGGGAGTAGTACTTACTATCTCCTAGGGATTATGTGTCACATAGCATTCATTTGTTCTATGCTAATAATGTTGTCCTTTTCTAACAGGTATGTGCACTTTGATTTCCATCATATTTGTCGCGGAGGGAACTTTGATAACTTGCAAGTTCTCTATGATGAAATTGAGGAAGCTATTCAGAAACAAGGGTAATTTCTGAATAACGAATATTCCACTCTTTATTTTTCCTAATAATACCACTTTAGTATCCATTTCAACCACTCAAGTTTAACTGTGGCAAGTAATTTGCTCTTGGTTCATCTCTGGGCCAGCGGAGTAGATATTTCCTTATGAACTCTAAAGGAGAGATATTATTGGACCAAAGTGGCGTCGTTAGGTCCAACTGCATAGATTGCCTGGACCGCACAAATGTGACACAGGTCTGTTCACCTTATTTATCAGATCCAGTTTGATAAACATTGTTTTTTTTTTCAAAATTGTTAACTTATTTGCATTATGTTTTCATTGAAACACAAAGTTAACAGTTTGTAACCGTACGCGCACTTTCCTAACTGAGTAGGTGGATTTGCAACCTTGTGCTCCTAGCACTGTACCCTGCAAAACTTTTCGCTCTAGTTAAGTTGAGTGTCTAGATCATTATGCCACCATTACAGTTGTATAACAGACAGTTCTCGATTGCAAAGATCAAAGAGCAGCCTAATTTCTTGTAATTATTTACATATTAGTTAGACATTACTCCCTCCGTTCCACAATGTAGTGCATATAGATTTAAAAAAAAGTTAAACCTCGCAAATTTTGACCATGTGGACGAAAACATTTACATCTAGAATGCCAATCATATATCATTAGATTCATCATAAGATATAGTTTCATATTTTATATATTTGGTATTATAGATATAAATAGGTTTATCTATAAACTTGGTCAAAGTTTGCACAGTTTGACTTTTCAAAAAATCTATACGCACTACATTATGGAACGGAGGGAGTAATATAAGGTATTAACTAGAAAATGTACATTGCTGTGGGATGTGTAGCACAAAATTCTTATGAATACAATCTTTGTGGGAGTCGAGAAGCTAGTAAGCAACAATTTCTTCAAGGGGGCAGCTGGGTTGGAGCATGCGGATGACATGGACTCATGTGAATGCACTTAGTGGATATTCACAGGATATATGAATGGGTATGTCCCATTGGCATTCCCCTGAACACCAGCTCTGACTCTGATCATCTTGAGATGCAAAGATTCACTTCCACAATCGTTTCTTCATGGTGGCTTTGTCCTTGTTGCCTGGAACATCTAGAAGCAACGAAATGCTACGATCTTTGACAATGTTAGCCCTTGTAACCTAACCTCTTGGTCTGGGTTTGGCAATTTTGCTCTCAGGCTTCATGCAGCCCTGTATTTCCAAAAGGGCAAAAAACACATTTTGAAGTTTAAAAGCTTTTTTTCCCACAGATATATCTGCAAAATCTTATTGAGAAATGCATTAGTTTTTAAGCTGCATAGAAAAGACAAATTTGTGGATCCATAAAAGCAAATAGTAACTCTATTTTTTAATCCACATATTTGTCTTTTTTGCGTACATCACAACTGAAAAGATATACTAATGAAAATTTATACTTACACACTACACATCTATATATAGATGTAAAACAAATTTCGGTATTTTGAGGTTTTAAAATACTGTATTTGTTTTAAAGAAAGGGGATCCATGTAGCCATGGCTCTATTTCGCTTTTTTGCTTGATCTCTCCTCGTCAAGAAGGATCTCCTTCTCTTACCTTTCTTAATGAGTGAGGAGCTTGCAGCTTCTCTCTGAGCCTGGAGTAGCTCCCTTGTTTAAGCTCTGTAGCCCCCTCCTCTCATCTGTGTTTGTACAGCCCCCTCAGCATTGTTAATATCTCTTTAATGTAAATATTTTTTAATAGTAAATAAAAGTTACTGCCGGAGCCTCCCCTACAGGTTTCCATTAAAAAACCATAATATAGTTCTGACTTGGTTCGGCCTTAGTTCCTTGAAGCAACTATACTCCCTTGCGACTATATTGAGGTTGCAGCTGAATGAACAGTAACCTTGACTAAAATACAATAGGAAGGTCTAAATATTCATGTGATTGATATCACATTATTTTGATTGACAGACTTAGTTTTTCGTGATTCAGACCTTGCTACTTTTAATTGTCTGATGAACACCTTGCTGAATCATTTCATATCGTCATGGTGAATTCTTTTTGAGTGCTGCTTTCCAGAGTTTCCTTGCAAGAAAATCTTTGGACTCACAGCTGCAACGAATGGGGGCATTATCATCAGCTGAAAGTATCTCTCAATCTGATAGCATTAACGATAAATTTAAAAAATGTAAGGTATGGTGATGTTTAGTATGGTGCTTTAGACAGTTTTACATGTATCGTATTCATGCTTAATACATGCTTGGCAGTGTGGGTTGAGCATGGTGATGAGCTAAGCCTTGAATATGCTGGTTCTTATGCCTTAAAGGGAGACCTTGTAAGGTAATTTCTAGCATATCTTGCTACATCAATCTTCCTGAATCAACCTTGTTATGTGCATATCGTCCAGTTCTTGACAACTCAAATAACACAGGTATGGAAGGCAGACATTGCCTGGATTGATTAAAGATGGCATGAGCGCTCTTTCCCGGTATTATTTGAACAATTTTCATGATGGAGTGCGACAAGTAAGTTGTCAACGTATGGTCGTTTGTGATGTTCCACACGAACTATCTTGCATTCCCACCTAATATTTGCTATCATTAATAGATGTCCTACTTTTATCAGAAAATAATTGTTTTTAGGTATGTTTCTTTCAGTTAGCTTTTGATACAGTTTGTTCGTTGCTAGATTATAACTTGCCCCCACGCTTCATGCTAGATTATCACTTGTAACACCTGTTCTTAGTACTGGAGTTTATATTTTACAAAGTTGTGCTAATTGTATGGTTCTTCTGAAACCAAAATTTCAACTCTAGGATGCTCTAGATCTTATCAGTGGTTACTACACGGTCAGCAAAAGCAGTTCTTCTCCTTTTCAAATCATTGGATTTGAATCTGCACCAGTAAGCAGCCTTGTCCATCTTCTCTGCCTTAGTGTGGTTCCTCTCATTTATAGATGGCTTTCGCAACTCTTCCTATTCTTCAACCAACCACTATAGTCAGCATTAACCATGCAATCGAATCTGACATAAGTTTTGCATTTGCTGGGAAAAAGTATCTTCCTGTGGCGTCGGCAATCATAGTTGGTGGGATCACTGTCACAACTTTCACTCTTAGTCAAGGTCTGCCTTGTACTCATCTTCGCTCAGTAGGTTCCCGTTTAGCACCGTGTATTACTGATCTCGTCTTCCCATCTGCAGTTGGACGGAGCGCACAACACCTCATCTCATCCATCATCTTCGCTGGCTTGACAGCCGGAGTGGTAGCCTTGGTGAAAGCGAATGGGAAGCAGCTCTGCTCTAGACCCCGATTATGCGGTCTGATCTAGTTGGCGGCCCCTTTTCTCTTGTCCGGTTCTCAGAGCTTTGTTGTTGGAATCTGAATGGATATGAAGTGTTGACAGCAAGCTACCTGTCCACTGTCAGCGTAGATAGATTAACCAAGGGAGAGGTCAGCTTGCTGGTCCGGTAAATCTGAAGTAAATTTTGTAAACACCTGGTTAGATTGTCTGGTTTCCTGGTAAATATAGTGGATTGTGCAGTCGGAGGCACACCGTCTTGTAGTACTGTAAACTAAGGTTAAATTGTAACACTGGATTGGATTCTGCTGCACAGTTTCTGTATCTTAAACTTGTGAAATTGTTTGCACAGAATTTAAAATTACTGAATTCGACAGGCATACTCCAGAGTGAGAAGTTGGCTCTTGTATAATGCCAGCTTAACCCAGGACAGACAGCGGTAAGTTGTCCGGCTCGTTGGTGGCAACTGCATGCGTGGGTCCTGAACACCTCCGCCTGGGTCGTGGTCTTTCAGAAGGCCCCGTGCACATGTTGTTTCCTTGGATCAAGATCGATTCTCTTGAGGCCGTTTTGCCTGCACATGTTTTTCTTTTTTCTTTTCCAATTAGCACATGTGTTCTATCTATTCCTATGTTGTCAAGGCAATTTCTTCTGTGGCTTCCGTGGGTAGTTTCAGCTAGATCGTCCCGAACTCCCAGATGCCTATAGCCAGAACATATATGGTTCGAAAAAGGAAGAAAAAAAATGACAGGCGTATGCTGCCCAAAAATAAGCGCTCCCAAGATATTGGTGGCACGCCACAGTTCAAGGTGGCCAACCAAACGTTGGTGGCCAGAAAGAAAAAGACCGTCTCTGTTTTGCTCTCTTTGCTGGCTGCTATCCACGTTGGGGTCTCGAATTCACCTTGGATTTCGTAGCGTAGAACAAAGGCTCCGTCCGTCCGTCAAGCATCCTCTGTCGCAGGTGAATTGGCTCTAAATGTCTCCGCCTGTTCCGCTGGATTCCGGCTACCAGATAAGGCGGCGTGGCATGTTGAAATTTATTTGATCTCCTCTCTGTTGTCTGTTGTACTGGCTTAACATGAAGTTTCCAACGCAGGATGATCTAATAGCTGTTAGTTCTTGGTAGCATCGATCACATCAAGAAGGATTCAAAGGAAAAAAGTGCAATTGAAATAAAGTTTCACCACACGAAACCTAAGCGAGAAGCCGATGGCAAGCACTGATGATCCGAAGAACGAGCCGTCGTCCCCTTGGTCCATTTTTAATTGGAATAACAAAGCAGGTAAGGTTAAGGGGGTCTCCTGCATCCAATTCCAAGGATACGAACACACAAATACCCCCCCTTTTTTTTCTGACAACAATGTGAACTACTATCTGCTACCAGAGCCGGAGGTCGAGCAACCCAGAATGAGAAGCACCCAAGAGATCCTCACAAAATATAAATTCAACGGGGTATTATATTTCTCCACCTTTGAATTTTGCATTTACTCCTATATTGCTTGTCTCTTGCTGATTTAGCTAGTAGCTGTAAATTGCGCTCCAGGATGCTGCCGCGGCAGCGGCGCACGCGAAGGATAAGCTCATGGAGCGGCAGGAGAAACTCGCGGTAAAACGATTTGGTTCCTTCTATTGTTCAATCGACGCCAAGAGAGTACGGTAAATCTTGACGACACTGACATCCTGTTTCTTGGATGCCAGAAAATGGTCGAAGAATCTGCAGAGTTTGAGAGCGAGGCGGAAAACTTTGCCACCCTCGGCCAGCAGGTCAGGAAATCCCTGGAGACCAAGAGATGGTGGTGGCCATCGTGATTCATAAACCAATCGTCCGGTCATCAAGCGATGTGATGTGATGTAGTGTAAAAAACGCTTCTTATATTATGGGACGGAGGGAGTAATACCAATGTGTTTAGCGTGCCTGGCTGCTGCACTGGTCTGCGCATGCTAAATGAAACGAGAGCAAGACGTTGCCTTTTAGCAACAAGTGGGAATGATTGTGGACGGATACATGTATCTACTCTACTTAGTTTTAATTAATCATGTGATGGTGATGGCTGACGACCGTGCGATGAACTTCTCACCCGCCAGCACCATACATGTAACTAGCTCTTATCGTGGACGGATAAATGGTACGAGGTGGCATATTTTGCTTGCGGATCGAATGGTGCTAAGAGAGGACACGGGTGGCGTGTACCAGCCATGGGTTGGAGGCTTCTCCGATTGGACCGTCCATTGATGAGGTTAGGCTGCTTGCTGGTTCCCTTTTCCACTTGCCACGTCACCTCTCCAGTTTTTTTTTGAAACATCAAGACTTTATTCCTTAAATCAAAGGCAGGTTGTTTACAATAGCATGAGAAATAAAGTCCGGAATATTAGATTCCCCAAAAGAGGAAGATCTATTGCTAAAAGAGTTGCTAGCTAAGATATGAGCAGCCTCATTAGCTTCACGAGACAATGAGAGTATACTGTATTGGCCAAATCAAGAGCAAGTTCTCTGCACTCCAAAATCGTGGCTATATTTAATCCCGTATAATCCGAGTTCTGCACTGATTCCACCACGAAACTGCTGTCAGACTCAACTTGAACTTTGTTGCATCCGAAAACTTGCTTGAGTAAGCACGGATAAAGTTGGTAGCTAGAACTCTAATTGATATGGCTACTTTCTCTGCTGTTTGAATCAGTTCCCCTTTCATATGTTAGCGCCTCTGCCACCAAAGATACCAGGCCGCCACCAGTATTAGTTCGGACGTGGGCAAACCTTTAGAAACGCCCTGTGTCCGACTGAGAATCTTGTAGTTACTGATCCAGACCGGTCCTGCATAATAGCCTCCAGTATAACATTATGAACCCCCAATTCTGACCAGATTTCCTGCACTCTCTTGCATGTGAACAAGCAATGTTGAATATCTTCCAACCCAACCGAGCAAAATGGACACTGTGGGGTAAGCGGGATATGTCTGTTTGCCAATATTCCATAGCAAGGCAGTGATCCATTCAGTACCTTTCAAGCAAAATGCTTAATCTTTCCAGGGAGTTTAAGATTCCGCACTTCATACCATATTGTGTTAGCTTGGGCATTTCCTTGACCATCAGATCTAGCAAGACGATGTCCATACATGTGTTCAAATTCTATGTGATAAGCTGACCGGACCGAAAAGATCCCTGCTCTCATGTAATTCCATGCTATGAAGTCCTCCATCACCTGAACATTTAGAGGTATTTGGAGGATCCTATATGCATCAACTGGAGAGAACGCGTCTTGGATTAAAGCTTCATCCCACTGGCCATAATGAGGATCAATCAATTTCTCCACGTATCTTAGCATCACTGATCCTCGAGGGGTAATAACTTTCTGCGATGGGCTTGATGGAATCCATGGGTCCTGCCATATATCTATCTGCGCTCTTGTACCCACACGCCATATACACCCTCTTCTGAATGTTTGAATACCTGCCACAATACTCTGCCAGGTAAACGACGAACCTTTCTTTGGACCTGCCTTCAAAATATTACCCTCTGGATAATACTTTGCGCTTAAAACACGTGCACATAAAGAATTAGGGTTTTGGATTAGTCGCTAACACTATTTTGCTAATAAAGCAAGATTGAAACTGTGAAGAAAGGGGGACTGGGATTTAGAGACGTCGCCTCTCCAGTTCCTAAACTAGTATGACCCCGTGATCTCTGTGGTCTGAGAATGGACCGTCCTATAAACAAGGACAGGAGCATGTAGTGTAGCATCAACTAACTATCCAGTAGTTGTACTGTACGTAGCATAAGTTAGCTGATGGTGCGTGGGTGATATGGTTGAGTGGTGGCACGAGGACCTCGTGGCCTCCTGCCGGCCACACCCGCAGCCGCGGTTCCCAGCAATTTCCTTTTATTAGCCCGTGTGTTTAGTGGGAGGACTTTCCAGGTCCCTATCTGACAAAGTGGTTAACCAACGCAAAGCAGCCCGCGCGCCGGCCATGGGATGGACCAACACCAACACGGTGCGTGCTGACGCTACGCTACCTTCTTCTCCGTCCAGGGAAAAAGAGAGGAGCAAACATCAGCAACCGCTCTAGGACAGAGTACCACTGTTATCTTTTAACCAGTTGACTGCTCATGTGTGTGTTGGTAGTCAGTAGTACTAGTAGTAGCTAGCAACAACCATGCTAGCTCGGGTGCCACCTAGTAGTTGTGAACCCAAGCGTGACACACAGGCACGGCCACATCAATCTCCCGTGCAAATTTCCGAGCCGTCCCGCGCCACCGGCCCTGTGGCTCCAGCGACGTCGCTCCAGCATCCAACAAATAATCAAATATAAACCCGTACAAATACAAATATATACTATGAATGGTTGTTCGGAGCAGGGGATGTCGACGTGCCGCAATCCGTCGCCGACCATTTGGGGCTTGTTTGGTTTTGAGTCCTGTCCTGCCCTAGGTGCCTGTAAAAAGTCATTGCCTGGAATAGGCCTGAGAGCATCTGTGTCGTACTCCCTCCGTCCTATAATGTAAAAGCGTTTTTTACATTAGTATAATGTCAGAAACGCTCTTATATTATGGGACGGAGGGAGTATATGCCTGGGCAAGCTCGTCTGATAGAATGACGTTTGGTTGATGCTCGGAAAAGCATTAAAGAATATATTTTCTTTTTGAGGGTATAGATATTATTTTTGAGAGGCTTGTGAAATCGGTGGCCTGGCCTCAGGCTAATGGCGGCACCTAGATTGACCCGTGCTAATGACGACAACATACATTTCCAGGCCGGTCATGTTGTCAAATGCTCAGGATACTATCCAAACAAGTTTCACGCAGGTTTTAGGGACGATCATGGCCAGGCACGAGTTCGTCAGGAAGGCAACCAAACTGACCGTTGAAGCCACCGCCGCCATCCTGACTGTGCATCTCCTTCCCACATTAACAGACGCATCATGGTGCACTACTTCTTTTGAAGATGAATCCGACTTTAATCTTTAATTTAACAAATTGAATCATACTAAGTATATTGTGACATGCATAACGACAAAGATCTCTGATATGTAACATTTCCCTCGGATATATTTGAACTTGTTGCATTTAGCTAAACTTTTGCATCTCAACTTTTCTCCGAACCGGTGGCGAACCAAGATTTTGACCAAAGGGGGTACCAATTTTCTCACTCACAACAGAAATGCCAGGTATAACCATAAAAAATGCCAGTTTATCATTCTATCCTTATAATGCATATAGGATTAAACTAAGAGTACTAGGTCAAAAAAGATTTGCATTTTTGGAGGGGATGCCAGGGCACCCTCGGAACTCCCACTGGATCCGCCACTGCTCCGAACCCTTGATGAAGAAGACGAAAGTTGCACGAACTAGATTAGCTTCATAAGTGTCGCATTAATTATTCACACCAGTAGGCGATAATCTAACATTGTTGAATACATTGTCTAGGACACACCCCTTGCAAGGCAGAGTGTCGAACCGTTGTTTCTTCGTCGTACTGTTTATAAAGAAGTTTAGGACTCTCTTCAATTCATAGGATTGTAAAACACATGAATATGAAAAATATAGGATTGGCTCCCTTTAGCTCACAAGATAGAAATATCATAATGATAAAAAAATTCATAGAAGTGAGATGATATGTATCTCAATTTCTCTATGGGAAGAAACGTCATTTGATGCATACGATAGGATTTTTCCACTGAGTCTAGGCTAAGGCCTCCTTTGGTTTGTAGGAATTTTATAGGACATGTTTTTCAAAGATTTTTTTCTTTGGAGCCATCTGGTTTGTAGTAATGGATTTTTATTTCTATATAGGATAAAAACCAATCCTTCACATTTTAAAGAAAAAAACATTAGCCCAAATTCAATGAAAAAAATTCTTATCCTCTTCATCAAATGACATCTCTTTCCATCTACGAATTGACATACGATCATCTTGTTGGAAATATGCCCTAGAGGCAATAATAAAGTGGTTATTATTATATTTCCTTAATCATGATAAAGGTTTATTATTCATGCTAGAATTGTATTGACCAAAAACTTAAATACATGTGTGGATACATAAACATATACCATGTCCCTAGTACGCCTCTACTAGACTAGCTAGTTGATCAAAAGATGGTTAAGGTTTCCTAACCATAGACATGTGTTGTCACTTGATAACGGGATCACATCATTAGGAGAAGGATGTGATGGACAAGACCCCTCCGTTAGCTTAGCATATGATCGTTCAGTTTATTGCCACTGTTTTCTTAATGTCAAATACATATTCCTTCGACCATGAGATCATGTAACTCCCGGATACCGGAGGAATACCTTGTGTGCTATCAAACATCACAATGTAACTGGGTGATCATAAAGGTACTCTACAGGTATCACCGAAGGTATCTGTTGAGTTGGCGTGAATCGAGATTGGATTTGTCACTCCGTATGATGAAGAGTTATTTCTGGGCCCTCTCGGTAATGCACATCACAAGAAGCTTGCAAGAAAAGTGACTAAGGAGTTAGTTGTAAGACGATGTATTAAGGAGCGAGTAAAGAGACTTGCTGGTAACGAGATTGAACTAGGTATGGAGATACCGGCGATCGAATCTCGGGCAAATAACATACTGTAGGATCGAAGGTAGGTCTAGAGGGGGGGTGATTAGACTATTGACCAAATAAAAATCTAGCCTTTTCTAAATTTAAGTCTTGGCAGATTTTAGCAACTTAGCACAAGTCAAGCAATCAACCTACACATGCAATTCTAAGAGTATAGCAGCAGAATGTAAAACATTGCATATGAAGGTCAAGGGAGGGGTTTGGAAAGGCAAACACAATGTAGACATGGAGATTTTTGGCGTGGTTCCGATAGGTGGTGCTATCGTACATCCACGTTGATGGATACTTCAACCCACGAAGGGTAACGCGAGTCCGCGGAGGGCTCCACCCACAAAGGGTCCACGAAGAAGCAACCTTGTCTATCCCACCATGGCCATCGCCCATGAAGGACTTGCCTCACTTGGGTAGATCTTCACGAAGTAGGCGATATCCTTGCCCTTACAAACTCCTTGGTTCAACTCCACAACCTTGACGGAGGCTCCCAAATGACACCTAACCAATCTAGGAGACACCACTCTCCAAAAGGTAATAGCTGGTGTGTTGATGATGAACTCCTTGCTCTTGTGCTTCAAATGATAGTCTCCCCAACACTCAACTCTCTCGCACAGATTTGGCTATGGTGGAAAAATGATTTGAGTGGAAAGCAACTTGGGGAAGGCTAGAGATCAAGATTCTTGTGGTTGGATTGGAATGTCTTGGTCTCAACACATGAGTAGGTGGTTCTCTCTCAGAAAAATGAGTAGTGAAAGTGTAGGCACGTTCTGATGGCTCTCTCTTGAATAGAGAAGGGGGTGGAGGGGTATATATAGCCTCCACACAAAATCTAACCATTACACACATTTGAGCCAACTCGGTCAGACCAAATAGGTGAACTCACTGAGACCGATTCAGTCAAAAATATGAACGTTAGGATTCTTGGTGGGACCGACATGATCAACTCGGTTGGACCGATGTGCTAGGGTTAGGGCAAAACCTTATCTCGGTTTGACCGACTACATGAACTCGGTGAGACCAACTTCAGTAATAAGCAAATAAAGAGTTGGGCAGGCAAACTCGGTGGGACCGATCGCTCCTTTCGATGATACCGAAACATTACGAAGGGGAAACAGAGAGTTTGCATTGAGAACTCGGTGGGACCGAAATCCCTTTTGGTGAGACCGAACTGATTAGGTTTTCTGGCTATGGCTATGTCAAGTGTACTCAGTGGCGCCAGATGGATCAAATCGGTGGGGCCGAGTTTGACTTTAGGTTTAGGAAATATTTGGATTTGAGAAAGTGGTTGAGGGCTTTGGAGCATATCACTAAGTATTTTGAGCAAGTAGATCATTAAGCAACACCTCATCCCCTTTTAATAGTATTGGCTTTTCCTATGGACTCAATGTGATCTTGGATCACTAAAATAGAAATGAAGAGTCTTGAGCTTTTGCCAATATTTGTCCTTAGCATTTTGAGGGGTCCACATCTCTAGTCCATGTCATGCCAATCATTGAACTTTCTGAAATAATGAACTTGAATGGATATTAGTTCAATGAGCTATATGTTGTTATGAATTACCCAAACCACCCGGGGATTAGTTGCACTTTCACATATCGACAGACAAAGGGAATTACATATGTTGTCATAAAGGTTCGACCGATAAAGATCTTCGTGAAGGAAATATGCCCTAGAGGCAATAATAAAGTTGTTATTTATATTTCCTTATATCATGATAAATGTTTATTATTCATGCTAGAATTGTATTAACCGGAAACTTAGTACATGTGTGAATACATAGACAAATAGAGTGTCACTAGTCTGCCTCTACTTGACTAGCTCGTTGAATCAATGATGGTTAAGTTTCCTAACCATAGACATGAGTTGTCATTTGATTAACAGGATCACATCATTAGAGAATGATGTGATTGACTTGACCCAACCATTAGCTTAGCACGATGATCGTTTAGTTTGTTGCTATTGCTTTCCCCATAACTTATACATGTTCCTATGACTATGAGATCATGCAACTCCCGAATGCCAGAGGAACACTTTGTGTGCTACCAAACGTCACAATGTAACTGGGTGATTATAAAGGTGCTCTACAGGTGTCTCCGATGGTGTTTGTTGAGTTGGCATAGATCGAGATTAGGATTTGTCACTTCGATTATCAGAGAGGTATCTCTGGGCCCTCTCGGTAATGCACATCACTATAAGCCTTGCAAGCAATGTGACCTAATGAGTTAGTTACGGGATGTTACATTACAGAACGAGTAAAGAGACTTGCCGGTAACGAGATTGAACTAGGTATGATGATACCGACGATCGAATCTCGGGCAAGTAACATACCGATGACAAAGGGAACAACGTATGTTGTTATGCGGTTTGACCAATAAAGATCTTCGTAGAATATGTAGGAGCCAATATGAGCATCCAGGTTCCGCTATTCGTTATTGACCGGAGATGTGTCTCGGTCATGTCTACATAGTTCTCGAACCCGTAGGGTCCGCATGCTTAACGTTCTGTGACAATTTGTATTATGAGTTATGTGATTTGATGACCGAAGTTTGTTCAGAGTCCCGGATGAGATCGGGGACATGACGAGGAGTCTCGAAATGGTCAAGACATAAAGATCGATATATTGGAAGGCTATGTTCGGACATCGTAAAGGTTCCAAGTGATTCGGGTATTTTTTCGGAGTACCGGAGAGTTACGGGAATTCGTATTGGGCCTTAATGGGCCATACGGGAAAGGAGAGAAAGGCCTCAAGGGTGGACTCGCCCCTTCTCCATGGACTGGTCCGAATTGTACTAGGGAAAGGGGGCGCCCCTTCCTTCCTTCTCCTTCTCCCTTCCCATTTTCCTATTCCATGTAGGAGGTGGAATCCTAGTAGAACTAGGGAGTCCTTGTAGGACTCCACACTTTGGGCGTGCCCTATGAGGGATGGCCTCCTCCTCCCTCCATCCTTTATATACGTGGCCAGGGGGCACCCATAGGCACACAAGTTGATCATTGATCTCTTAGCCGTGTGCGGTGCCCCCTCCACCATAATCCACCTCGGTCATATCATAGCGGTTCTTAGACGAAGCCCTGTTCCGGTAGCATCATCATCACCGTCATCACGCCGTCGTGCTAACGAAGCTCTCCCTCGACACTCTGCTAGATCGTGAGTTCGTGGGACGTCACCGAGCCGAACGTGTGCAGATCGCGGAGGTGTCATACTTTCGGTACTAGGATTGGTTGATCGTGAAGACGTACGACTACATCAACCGCGTTGTCATAATGCTTCCGCTTATGTTCTACGAGGGTATGTAGATAATACTCTCCCCTCTCGTTGCTATGCATCACCATGATCTTGCATGTGCGTAGGAAATTTTTGAAATTACTGCGTTCCCCAACAGTGGCATCCGAGCCAGGTTTATGCGTAGATGTTATATGCACGAGTAGAACACAAAGGAGTTGTGGGCATGGGTATATACATATTGCTTGCCGTCACTAGTTGATTCATGATTCGGCAGTATTGTTGGATGAAGCGGCTCAGACCAACATTACGCGTACGCTTACACGAGACTGGTTCTACTGACGTGCTTCGCACATAGGTGGCTAGTGGGTGTCTGTTTCTCCAACTTTAGTTGAATCGGATTCAATGAACATGGTTCTTTCTGAAGATCAAATAACAATCACTATACCGTGTTGTGGTTTTTGATGCGTAGGTAAGAATGGTTCTTGCTCAGCCCGTAGCAGCCACGTAAAACTTGCGACAACAAAGTAGAGGACGTCTAACTTGTTTTTGCAGGGCATGTTGTGATGTGATATGGTCAAGACGTGATGAGATATAAATTGTTGTATGAGATGATCATGTTTTGTTAAAGTTATCGGCAGCTGGCAGGAGCCTTATGGTTGTCTCTTTATTGCATAAGATGCAAGCGCCATATAATTGCTTTACTTTATCAATATGCGATAGCAATAGTTGCAAAAGCAATAGTTGGTGAGACGACCATGTGACGACATGTTGATAGAGATCAAGATGATGGAGATCATGGTGTCATGCCGATGACGATAGAGATCATGACGGTGTTTTGGAGATGGAGATCAAAGGCACAAGATGATGATGGCCATATCATGTCATATATTTTGATTGCATGTGATGATTATCCTTTATGTATCTTATTTTGCTTACTTTGGCGGTAGCATTATAAGATGATCTCTCACTAAATTTCAAGGTATAAGTGTTCTCCCTGAGTATGCACCATTGCAACAGTTCGTCATGCCGATACACCACGTGATGATCGGGTGTGATAAGCTCTACGTTCACATACAACGGGTGCAAGCCAATTTTGCACACGCAGAATACTAGGGTTAAACTTGATGTGCCTAGCATATGCAGATATGACCTCGGAACACCGGAGACCGAAAAGTCGAGCGTGAATCATATAGTAGATATGATCAACATAGTGATGTTCACCATTGAAAACTACTCCATCTCACGTGATGATCGCACATGGTTTAGTTGATTTGGATTACATGATCATTTAGATGACTAGAGGGATGTCTATCTAAGTGGGAGTTCTTAAGTAATATGATTAATCGAACTTAAATTTATCATGAACTTAGTCCTGATAATATTTGCATATCTATGTTGTAGATCAATTGCTCGCGTATAGCTTCCCTGTTTTATTTATGATATGTTCCTAGAGAAAACTATGTTGAAAGATGATAGTAGCAATGACACGGATTAGATCCGTGATCTGAGGATTATCCTCATTGCTGCACAGAAGAATTATGTCATTGATGCACCGCTAGATGACATAACTATTGCAGGAGCAAATGCAGATGTTATGAACGTTTGACAAAGCTCGGTATGATATCTACTTAATAGTTTAGTGCACCATGCTTTACGGCTTAGAACCGGGACTTCAAAAATGTTTTTGAACGCCATAGAGCATATAAGATGTTCTAAGAGTTGAAATTGGTATTTCATACTCATGCCCGTGTCGAGAGGTAGGATACCTCTGACAGTACTTTGCCTACAAGATGGAGGAGAATAGCTCAACCAGTGAGCATGTGCTCAGATTGTATGGGTACTACAATTGCTTGAATCAAGTGGGAGTTAATCTTCCAGATAAGATAGTGATTGACAGAGTTCTCTAGTCACTATCACCAAGTTACTAGAACTTCGTGATGAACTATAATATGCAAGGGATAATGGAAACAATTATGAAAGCTCTTCATGATGCTGAAATCCGCGAAGGTAGAAATCAAGAAAAAGCATCAAGTGTTGATGGATGACAAGACCACTAGTTTCAAGTAAAAGGGCAAGGGAAAGAAAGGGAACTTCAAGAAGAATGTCAAGCAAGTTCCCACTCCCATGAAGAAGCCCAAAGCTAGACCCAAGCCTGAAACTGAGTGCTTCTACTGCAAAGGAAATGGTCACTGGAAGTGGAGCTGCCCTAGATACTTGGCGGATAAGAAGGATGGCAAAGTGAACAAAGATATATTTGATATACATGTTATTGATGTGTACTTTACTAGTGTTTATAGCGAACCCCTTGGTATTTGATACTAGTTCAGTTGCTAAGAGTAGTAACTCGAAACGGGAGTTGCAAAATAAACAAAGACTAGTTGAGGACGAGGTGACGATGTGTGTTGGAAATAATTCCAAGGTTGATAAGATCACCATCGCACACTCCCTTTACCTTCGGGATTAGTGTTGAACCTAAAATAAATGTTATTTGGTGTTTGCGTTGAGCATAATATGATTGGGTCATGTTTATTGCAATACGGTTATTCATTTAAGTCAAAGAATAATTGTTATTCTGTTTACATGATAAAACCTTCTGTGGTCATACACCCAAGGTGAATGGTTTATTGAATCTCGATCGTAGTGATACACATATTCATAATATTGAAGCCAAAAATTGCAAAGTTAATAATGATAGTGCAACCCATTCGTGGCACTGCCGTTTAGGTCATATTGGTGTAAAACGCATGAAGAAACTCCATGCTGATGGACTTTTGGAATCACTTGATTATGAATCACTCCGAAACAATGGAGCGAGCAACTGACTTATTGGAAATAATACGTACTGATGTATGCGATCCGATAAGTGTTGAGGTTCACGCCGGGTATCACTATTTTTTGACCTTCACAGATGATTTGAGAAGATATGGGTATATCTACTTAATGAAACATAAGTCTGAAACATTTGAAAAGTTCAAAGAATTTCAGAGTGAAGTGGAAAATCATCGTAACAAGAAAATAAAGTTTCTACGATCTGAGCGCGGAGGCGAATATTTGAGTTACGAGTTTGGTCTTCATTTGAAACAATGTGGAATAGTTTCGCAACTCACGCCACCTGGAACACCAAAGCAGAATGGTGTGTTCGAACGTTGTAATCGTACTTTATTGGATATGGTGCGACCTATGATGTATCTTACCGATTTACCACTATCGTTTTGGGGTTATAGATTAGAGACAGGTGCATTCACGTTAACTAGGGCACCATCTAAATCTGTTAAGATGACACCGTATGTACCATGGTTTGGTAAGAAACCAAAGCTGTCGTTTCTTAAAGTTTGATGTTGCGATGCTTATGTGAAAAAGTTTCAAACTGATAAGCTCGAACCCAAATCGGAGTAGTGCGTTTTCATAGGATACCCAAAAGAAACTTTTGGGTACACCTTCTATCACAGATCCGAAGGCAAGATATTTTGTTGCTAAGAATGGATCCTTTCTAGAGAAGGAGTTTATCTAGAAAGAAGTGAGTGGGAGGAAAGTAGAACTTGATGAGGTAATTGTACCGTCTCCCGAATTGGAAAGTAGTTCATCACAGAAATTAGTTCCAGTGATTCCCACACCAATTAGTGAGGAAGCTAATGATGATGATCATGAAACTTTAGATCAAGTTACTACCGAACCTCGCAGGTCAACCGGAGTACGGTCCGCACCAGAGTGGTACGGTAATCCTGTTCTGGAAGTCACGTTACTAGACCATGACGAACCTACGAACTATGAGGAAGTGATGATGAGCCCAGATTCCGCAAAATGGCTTGAGGCCATGAAATCTGAGATGGGATCCATGTATGAGAACAAAGTATGGACTTTGATTGACTTGCCTGATGATTGGTGAGTCATTGAGAATAAATGGATCTTCAAGAGGAAGACGGACGCTGATAGTAGTGTGATACGTCTCCAACGTATCTACTTTTCCAAACACTTTTGCCCTTGTTTTGGACTCTAACTTGCATGATTTGGATGGAACTAACCCGGACTGACGCTGTTTTCAGCAGAATTGCCATGGTGTTATTTTTGTACATAAATAAAAGTTCTTGGAATGACCTGAAAATCAATGGAGATTATTTTTGGAATATATAAAAAATACCGGCGAAAGAATCAAGGCCAGGGGGCCCACACCCTGTCCACGAGGGTGGGGGGTGTGCCTACCCCCTGGGTGCGCCCCCTGCCTCGTGGGCCCCTGACGTTCCACCGACCTCAACTCGAACTCCATATATTCACGTTCGAGGAGAAAAAAATCAAAGAGAAGGATTCATCGCGTTTTACAATACGGAGCCGCCGCCAAGCCCTAATCTCTCTTGGGAGGGCTGATCTGGAGTCCGTTTAGGGCTCCGGAGAGGGGAATCCATCGCCATCGTCATCATCAACCTTCCTCCATCACAAATTTCATGATGCTCACCGTCGTGCGTAAGTAATTCCATCGTAGGCTTGTTGGGCGGTGATGGGTTGGATGAGATTTATCATGTGATCGAGTTAGTTTTGTTAGGGTTTGATCCCTAGTATCCACTATGTTCTGAGATTGATGTTGCTATGACTTTGCTATGTTTAATGCTTGTCACTAGGGCGCGTGGCCATGATTTCAGATCCGAACCTATTATGTTTTCATGAATATATGTGAGTTCTTGATCCTATCTTGCAAGTCTATAGTCACCTATTATGTGTTATGATCCGTTAACCCCGAAGTGACAATAATCGGGATACTTATCGGTGATGACCGTAGCTTGAGGAGTTCATGTATTCACTACGTGTTAATGCTTTGGTCCGATACTCTATTAAAAGGAGGCCTTAATATCCCTTAGTTTCCAATAGGACCCCGCTGCCACGAGAGGGTAGGACAAAAGATGTCATGCAAGTTCTTTTCCATAAGCACGTATGACTATATTCGGAATACATGCCTACATTACATTGATGAACTGGAGCTAGTTCTGTGTCACCCTATGTTATAACTGTTGCATGATTGATCGCATCTGACATAATTATCCATAATTGATCCATTGCCTATGAGCTTTTCATATATTGTTCTTGTCTTATTTACTTTTCCCTTGCTACTGTTACAATCACTATAAAACCAAAACTGCTACCATTACTTTTACCACTGTTACCACTACTATCATATTACTTTGCTACTAAATACTTTGCTGCAAATATTAAGTTTCTAGGTGTGGTTGAATTGACAACTCAACTGCTAATACTTAAGAATATTCTTTGGCTCCCCTTGTGTCGAATCAATAAATTTGGGTTGAATGCTCTACCCTCGAAAACTGTTGCGATCCCCTATACTTGTGGGTTATCAAGACTATTTTCTGGCGCCGTTGCCGGGGAGCATAGCTCTATTCTTTGAGTCACTTGGGATTTATATCTGCTGGTCACTATGAAGAACTTGAAAGATCAAAGAACCAAGATTTTTCGAACTGCCATTTAGCTTTGCACTTGATTCACCTTTTGTTTTGAGTAAACTTGTGACACCTACACCTGCTATTCATTCTGATATGTCGCATGTTATTAATGATGCCACTTCTGCTTTGCATGATACTTATGATGAAACTACTTCTATGCTTGATAATACCGTGTCATTAGGTGAATTTCTTGATGAACAACTGGCTAGGGCTAGAGAGAATGAAATTATTGAAACTGATAATATTGATGAAAGTGACAATGAAGATCCTCCCCTAGATATGAATTGCTTGTTGTGCCTGAGGGTTATGTTATGGATGAAGAAACTGTTAGAGACTTTTTAGCTTGCAATGATAGATATGATCTTAAGAAATTATTAGCTAAGCTTAAAGAAAAGTCTTTGAATGCTAGAATGAAATATGACCCTGCTTTTGCTACTTCACCTATCTTTATTACTGATAAGGATTATGATTTCTCTGTCGATCCTGAGTTAATTACTTGTGGTTGAATCTGATCCTTTTTATGGCTATGAATTTGAAACTATTGTGGCACATCTTACTAAATTAAATGACATAGCCACCCTGTTTACTCATGATGAGAAAACTCGCTATTACTTTATCCTTAAGTTGTTTCCGTTCTCATTAAAGGGTGATGCTAAAACATGGTTTAATTCTCTTGATCCTGGTTGTGTGCGTAGTCCCCAGGATATGATTTATTACTTCTCTTCTAAATATTTCCCCGCTCATAAAAAACAAGCTGCTTTAAGGGAAATATATAATTTTGTGCAAATTGAAGAAGAGAGTCTCCCACAAGCTTGGGGAAGGCTTCTCCAATTACTTAATGCTTTGCCTGGTCATCCTCTCAAGAAAAATGAAATACTTGACATCTTTTATAATGGACTAACCGATGCTTCCAGAGATTACCTGGATAGTTGTGCTGGTTGTGTTTTCAGGGAAAGAACTGCTGACCAAGCTAAATTGCTATTGAATAATATGTTGACTAATGAAAATAATTGGCACTTCCTGAACCAACTCCTAAGCCAACTCCGAAGAAAAGGGGTATTCTATTTCTCAGTCCTAAAGATATGCAAGAGGCAAAGAAATCTATGAAAGAAAAAGGTATTAAAGCTGAAGATGTTAAGAATTTACCACCTATTGAAGAAATACATGGTCTTTATAACCCGACACAGGTAGTGTCGGGGATATACCCCGCGGTATGACCCGGCCGGAAGTATGACCCGACCGGACTTGGCGGCTCACAGAGACCCGACGAGTATTTGGTGACTTACCGATGACCCCAATGGCGGGTCAGATGGATGACAAGGCCCAAGGCCCAGAAGGCCGGTTCATGTGATGGTGGGCCGACTTAAGAGTAAGACATAAGGAATATTCTCCTGCAAAGGAAGCAAGACTAGGACTCCACTTGTAATAGAGTAATCCTAATCCTACTAGGACTAGTCATGTAACCCGCCCCTTCAACTTATATAAGGAGGGGCAGGGCTCCCCAAAAGGGGGAGAAGAAGTAAGAAATAATCTCTAGGGCTAGACACAAAGGGGGAGCCGGCTTATGCGGCGACTCTCCCATGAGCATAATGAGATCTAGCCACAAACAACACGTAGAGCTATTACCGAATGATGTTTCCCGGGCCTCGAAGCTATCTAAATCCTTGTCTTGTGTTGCATCTCTCAATTCCGCTCAACCCCTCTCAAGCTACTACAAAGATGCGTTGGCCTCATGACTAAGTCCTCACACTAGGACATCTGCTGTGACAATTCCACGACAGTTGGTGCCCACCGTGGGGCTCGCGCATGGTGATG
The DNA here is from genome assembly GCF_018294505.1 of Triticum aestivum. NCBI lineage: Eukaryota > Viridiplantae > Streptophyta > Magnoliopsida > Poales > Poaceae > Triticum > Triticum aestivum. The sequence continues at coordinate 132,789,931 of NC_057803.1, read as the reverse complement.
TTGAGTTCTTGGAGGGATTTCTCTTAGGGTTCGAGAAGTTCACAATTTTTGGATGAAGAGCATATTGGAAAGGATCTACATCGTTTTTTAAGTTTGTGAGTCAAGATCACGAAAAAAATTGCACCGTCCGTGGGACATTTACGTGTCGGAGTGGTGGCTTCGTCGACTTCAACTTCAGCGAGATCGTATCCTGCCGGTTCATCCATTTGGGCGTGTACAAATTCCATCATCGGCAATGGTTGTGATTTTGACAAGAGACATGCTGATATTTCATTGTTTAAAACATCAGATCAATCAGGGCGTATACGGTCTTCAATGTCCGATGAGACGAGGCATCAATCTCTAGTGAAAATCGAAGGAGGTATTTTCTTTCGCATGATTAATCGATGCAAGATCGGATCGATCTCCGGTTTCTAAAACTACAAGGCAAAAGGCTATGGCGATGGGTCACACGTGACCGTCACGATGTCTCCAGCAGTCAAAAAAAGAAGAAGGGGAAACAGCCCATGACCCGTAAGTGGATTGGGACAGGAGACTTGGTCTCCTCCATCGAGCCGGTCTCGCCTTCACCGATCTCCGTCGGGCCGGCCGTGAGCCACCGTGGCCGCGCTGCCTCCCCCTGCAGCCTCCTCTGAGCCGCCTTGCCGCGTTTGATAACCCACAAGTATAGGGGATCGCAACAGTTTTCGAGGGTAGAGTATTCAACCCAAATTTATCGATTCGACACAAGGGGAGCCAAAGAACATTCTCAAGTATTAGCAGCTGAGTTGTCAATTCAACCACACCTAGAAACTTAATATCTGCAGCAAAGTGTTTAGTAGCAAAGTAATATGATATTAGTGGTAACGGTAGCAAAAGGTAACAGTAGCAAAAGTAATGTTTTTGGTATTTTGTAGTGATGATAGTAATAGCAACGAAAAAGTAAATAAGCTAAGAACAATATATGGAAAGCTCGTAGGCAATGGATCAGTGATGGAGAATTATGCCAGATGCGGTTCATCATGTAACAGTCATAACCAAGGGTGACACAGAACTAGCTCCAGTTCATCGATATAATGTAGGCATGTATTCCGAATATAGTCATACATGCTTATGGAAAAGAACTTGCATGACATCTTTTGTCCTACCCTCCCGTGGCAGCGGGGTCCTTATGGAAACTAAGGGATATTAAGGCCTCCTTTTAATAGAGTACCGGAACAAAGCATTAACACATAGTGAATACATGAACTCCTCAAACTATGGTCATCACCGGTAAGTATCCCGATTGTTGTCACTTTGGGGTTAACGGATCATAACACATAATAGGTGACTATAGACTTGCAAGATAGGATCAAGAACTCTCATATATTGATGAAAACATAATAGGTTCAGATCTGAAATCATGGCACTCAGGCCCTAGTGACAAGCATTAAGCATAGCAAAGTCATAGCAACATCAATCTCAGAACATAGTGGATACTAGGGATCAAACCCTAACAAAACCAACTCGATTACATGATAGATCCCATCCAACCCATCACCGTGCAGCAAGCCTACGATGGAATTACTCACGCACGGCGGTGAGCATCATGAAATTGGTGATGGAGGATGGTTGATGATGACGATGGCGACGGATTCCCCTCTTCGGAGCCCCGAACGGACTCCAGATCAGCCCTCCCGAGAGGTTTTAGGGCTTGGCGGCAGCTCCATATCGTAAAACGCAATGAATCCTTCTCTCTGATTTTTTCTCTCCCCGAAAGTGAATATATAGAGTTGGAGTCGAGGTCGGAGGAGCTCCAGGGGGCCCACGAGGTAGGGGGCGCGCCCCCACCCTCGTGGACAGGTGGTGGGCCCCCGGCCTTCATCTTTTGCAAGGATTTTTTATATTTTCCAAAAAGTTGTCCTGTGAAGTTTCAGGTCATTCTGAGAACTTTTGTTTCTGCACATAAATAACACCATGGTAATTCTGCCGAAAACAGCGTCAGTCCGGGTTAGTTCCATTCAAATCATGCAAGTTAGAGTCCAAAACAAGGGCAAAAGTGTTTGGAAAAGTAGTTACGACGGAGACGTATCAACTCCCCCAAGCTTAAACCTTTGCTTGTCCTCAAGCAATTCAGTTGATAAACTGAAAGTGATAAAGAAAAACTTTTACAAACTCTGTTTGCTCTTGTTGTTGTAAATATGTAAAGCCAGCATGCAAGTTTTCAGCAAAGATTATAACTAACCACATTCACAATAACGCTTAGGTCTCAAGTTTACTCATATCAATGGCATAATCAACTAGAGAGCAATAATAATAAATCTCGGATGACAACACTTTCTCAAAACAATCATAATATGATATAACAAGATGGTATCTCGCTAGCCCTTTCTGAGACCGCAAAACATAAATGCAGAGCACCTTTAAAGATCAAGGATTGACTAGACATTGTAATTTATGGTAAAAAAGATCCAGTTAAGTCATACTCAATGTAAACTAACAATAATGAATGCAAATGACAGCAGTGCTCTCCAACTGGTGCTTTTTAATAAGAAGGTGATGACTCAACATGAAAGTAAATGGATAGGCCCTTCGTAGAGGGAAGCAGGGATTTGTAGAGGTGCCAGAGCTCAATTTTGAAATAGAGATGAATAATATTTTGCGCGGTATACTTTCATTGTCAACATAACAACCAAGAGATGGCGATATCTTCCATGCTACACACATTATAGGCGGTTCCCAAACAGAATGGTAAAGTTTATACTCCCCCTTCCACCAACAAGCATCAATCCATGGCTTGCTCGAAATAACAAGTGCCTCCAACTAACAAGAGTCCCAGGGGGAGTTTTGTTTGCAATTATTTTGATTTAGTTTGCATAAAGCATGGGACTGGGCATCCCGATGACCGGCCACTTTCTCGTGAGTGAGGAGCGGAGTCCACTCCTCTTGAGAATAACCCACCTAACATGGAAGATACAGACAACCCTAGTTGATACATGAGCTATTAGAGCATACAAAACAGGATATTTATTTGAAGGTTTAGAGTTTGGCACATACAAATTTACTTGGAACGGCAGGTAGATACCGTATATAGGTAGGTATGGTGGACTCATATGGAATAACTTTGGGGTTTATGGAGTTGGATTCACAAGCAGTATTCTCGCTTAGTACAGGTGAAGGCTAGCAAAAGACTAGGAAGCGACCAGCTAGCGAGTGACAACAGTCATGAACATGCATTAAAATTAATCAACACTGAATGCAAGCATGAGTAGGATATAATCCACCATGAACATAAATATCGTGAAGGCTATGTTGATTTTGTTTCAACTACATGCGTGAACATGCGGCAAGTCAAGTCACTTAAATCATTCAGAGGAGGATACCACCCTATCATACCACATCACAACCATTTTAATAGCATGTTGGCACGCAAGGTAAACCATTATAACTCATAGCTAATCAAGCATGGCACAAGAAACTATGATCTCTAGTTGTCATTGCAAATAGGTTTATTCATAATAGGCTGAATCAGGAACGATGAACTAATCATATTTACAAAAACAAAAGAGGTCGAGTTCATACCAGCTTTTCTCATCTCAGTCAGTCCATCATATATCGTCATAATTGCCTTTCACTTGCACGACCGAACGATGTGAATAATAATAATAGTGCGTGTGCATTGGACTAAGCTGGAATCTGCAAGCATTCAATAAACAGGAGAAGACAATGCAATATGGGCTCTTTTGTCAGATCAACAATAATGCATATAAGAGCCACTACAAAAATTTAATTATGGTCTTCTCCTATCGACCCCCAAGAAAAGAAGTAAAACTATTTACACGGGAGAGCTCCCAACAAGTAAAAGAAGAACAGGAAGTCTTTTTGGGTTTTCTTTTTAATTACTACTACATGCATGGAAAGTAAACTAATTAAAAGCTACAACTAATTTTTTTGGTTTTTCTTAGGGTTTATTAAACACACAAGAAGAAAGCATAAAAAGGAAAATAAACTAGCATGGATGATACAACGAAAAAGTATGAGCACCGACATCTAGCAATGAGTGTGTGAACATAAATGTAATGTCGTTGGGAAATACGTACTCCCCCAAGCTTAGGCTTTTGGCCTAAGTTGGTCTATGGCCACGGCTGGCCTGGTGGATATCCATAATAGTAGTTGGGGTCGTACTACGATGAAGAAGGCTCTGATTGCCACTGGTTGGCAATCATCTCCGGATCCCACTGGTAATTAGACTGTCGTGGAGGATCAACTCGTGGTTCCGGCTCTGTGGCTGATGTAGGCTTCTGATAGGCGTAAATAGCCTCTAACGGAACAAGGTACTGGCCTGTAGATAAATCAAACAAGGAAGGAGCAGGCAGGGTAATAGTCTCAGGATGATGTTTATCAAAGAACAATTTGTATTTAAGCTCTCCTTCCCTATTCTTAACAATAAAATCATGTGCCACCATACTCTTATAATCTAAATAAACACGAGGCAACACTTTTTCTTCCTTCTCATAATGCTTGATAGGTATGTTAAAATGTGCAGCTAGGCGTGAAGCATAGATGCCTCCAAAGATGGGGCCCTTTGTACGGTTCAGACTTAACCGTTTAGCAATAATGCCGCCCATACTGACAGAGTTATCACTGTATAAACCATGGAGCAAAATAATAATATCAGGAACACTAAGGTTTCCACAATTTCTGCGACCAATTAAGAAACAACTAGCAAATAATGCAAAAGCGTAAAACAGGAAAATGTATGCTATTGATTCGTGCATCAGAAACCTTCCTCGTTTCCCCTATAGTGATGGTATCAATAAACCCATCCACATCCTCGCGATGTGGTTCCTCTGTCTTGCCCTCGAAAGGGACCAAACAAACCTGACAAAAATCATAAAGTGACATCTCCTTATGCTCATCATATAAATAAAACTCCACCGTAGTTGGTGAGTTCCTAGAATGGAAATGAAAGTTTTGCACAACGATATTTGTGAGTAAGAGATACTGATCGTGTTGGTCGTAGAGGAAAGCGGTGAGCCTGCATTCTTAGCCAATTCATAAAAATCTTCATAAATCCCGGCTGCTCTCAAGAAATCATCGGAAGGCCATTCACACGACCGAACCTCCGTGGTGCGAGGCAGATTATAGTTGGGCTTCGGTGCCTTTTTCTTCGAGCTTTGGCTCGATGAGCCCCTCAAAAGTCTCTTCATCATTTTCTGAAAAATTCTGAAATTTTTAGTAACTTCAAAATAAAAGCAAACCAAACTCAATAATATTGATAGGAACTACTCCTACAAGTGCCTAGGGCCTATATCATGCATCAAAACTACTTGGAACCATATAAATTTGACATGCAAGCTCAAGAACAGGGTCACCTAAGCAGCAAAAATTTGCAATGAATAAAGCACTAGAACAAAAACTAATTGGACCAATGGAGGAGTCACATACGAAGGAACAATCTCCCAAGCAGTTTTGTGAGAGGTGCTTTGAGCAAGGAGATCGAAAATGGCAGCAAAACGAGCTTGGACTCGGGTTTGAGCTGGATATTCGTGTTTGTGGGAGGAAGAAGAAGTGTGTGGGTGAAAGGATAAGTGGAGGAGGGCCACCATGGGCCCACGAGGCAGGGGGGCGCGCCCCTGACCCTCGTGGCCAGGTGGATGACCCCCTGCTGTGTTCTCAGTACCAAATATTCTCAAGTATTCCAGAAAAAATCATATTTAAATTTCAGGGCATTTGGAGAACTTTTATTTTCGAGGTATTTTTATATTGCACGGATAATTAGATAACAGACAGAAAAATACTATTTTTATTTTATTTAATATAAATAACAGAAAGTAAAAGGAGGGTACAGGAGGTTGTGCCTTCTAGTTTCATCCATCTCATGATCATCAAAAGGAATCCACTGACAAGGTTGATCAAGTCTTGTTAACGAACTCATTCCGAATAACATGGAACCGGAGAAATTTCGAATAACACTATGTTACCTCAACAGGGATATGTACATCCCCAATAATAAGAATATCATATTTCTTCTTGACAGTAGGAAGAGGAAATTCAAAACCTCCAAATATAATTGATGGGATTTTTCCAATAGAGTTGATACTATGAACTTGAGGTTGTTTCCTCGGAAAGTGTACCGTATGCTCATTACCATTAATATGAAAAGTGACATTGCCTTTAGTGCAATCAATAACAGCCCCTACAGTGTTCAAGAAAGGTCTTCCAAGAATAATAGACATACTATCGTCCTCGGGAATATCAAGAATAACAAAGTCCGTTAAAATAGTAACGTTTGCAAAAACAACAGGCACATCCTCACAAATACCGATAGGTATGGCAGTTGATTTATCAGCCATTTGCAAATATATTTCAGTAGGTGTCAACTTATTCAAATCAAGTCTACGATATAAAGAGAGAGGCATAACACTAACACCGGCTCCAAGATCACATAAAGCAGTTTTAACATAGTTTCTTTTAATGGAGCATGGTATAGTGGGTACACCAGGATCTCCAAGTTTCTTTGGTATTCCACCTTCAAAAGTATAATTAGCAAGCATGGTGGAAATTTCAGCTTCCGGTATCTTTCTTTTATTTGTAACAATATCTTTCATATACTTAGCATAAGGATTCATTTTGAGCATATCAGTTAATCGCATATGCAAAAACATAGGTGTAATCATTTCAGCAAAGCGCTCAAAATCCTCATCATCCTTTTTCTTGGATGGTTTGGGAGGAAAAGGCATGGGTTTCTGAACCCATGGTTCTCTTTCTTTACCGTGTTTCCTAGTAACAAGTCTTTCTTATCATAACGTTGATTCTTTGATTGTGGGTTATCAAGATCAACAGCAGGTTCAATTTCTACATCATTATCATTACTAGGTTGAGCATCAGCATGAACATTATCATTAACATTATCGTTAACATTATCATTAACATTATCACTAGTTTCAGGTTCATTACCAGATTGTGTTTCAGCATCAGAGATAGAAATATCATTTGGATTCTCAAGTGTATCAACAATAGGTTCACTAGAAGCATGCAAAGTCCTATCATTTTCTTTTTCTTCCTTTTAGAAGGACTAGGTGCATCTATATTATTTATCTGAGAATCTTGCTCAATTCTCTTAGGGTGGCCTTCAAGATACAAAGGTTCTTGAGTCATTCTACCATTTCTAGTAGCCACTCTAACAGCATAATCATTATTCTTACTATTCAATTCATTAAGCAAATCATTTTGAGCTTTAAGTACTTGTTCTACTTGAGTGGTAACCATAGAAGCATGTTTACTAATAAGTTTAAGTTCACCTTTGACATTAGCCATATAATCACCCAAGTGTTCGAGCATATTAGAATTGTATTTCAATTGTCTACCAAAATAAGAATAAAAGTTTTCTTGTTTAACAATGAAATTGTCAAACTCATCTAAGCATTGTCTAGCAGACTTATAACGAGGGATATCACCTTCATCAAATCTATAGAGAGAATTTACCTTTACTACCTGTGTCGGGTTATCAAGACCATGTACTTCTTCAATAGGTAATGGATTAGTATCATATGTTTCTTCAACAGGCGGTAAATTAAGACCATGTATTTCTTCAATAGGAGGCAAATTCTTAACATCTTCAGCTTTAATACCTTTTTCTTTCATAGATTTCTTTGCCTCTTGCATATCTTCAGGACTGAGAAATAGAATACCTCTCTTCTTCGGAGTTGGTTTAGGAATAGGCTCAGGAACTAGCTCAGGAGGTGTCCAATTATTTTCATTTGTCAACATATTATTCAATAGAGTTTCAGCTTCATCCGGTGTTCTTTCCCTGAAAACAAAACCAACACAACTATCCAGGTAATCTCTGGAAGCATCGGTTAGTCCATTATAAAAGATATCAAGTATTTCATTTTTCTTAAGAGGATGATCAGGCAAAGCATTAAGTAACTTGAGAAGCCTCCCCCAAGCTTGTGGGAGACTCTCTTCTTCAATTTGCACAAAATTATATATATCCCTTAAAGCAGCTTGTTTCTTATGAGCAAGGAAATATTTAGCAGAGAAATAATAAATCATATCCTGGGGACTATGCACACAACCAGGATCAAGAGAATTAAACCATATCTTAGCATCACCCTTTAATGAGAATGGAAATATTTTAAGGATATAAAAGTAGCGAGTTCTCTCATCTTTAGTGAACAGGGTAGCTATATCATTTAATTTAGTAAGATGTGCGACAACAGTTTCAGATTCATAGCCATGAAAAGGATCAGATTCAACCAAAGTAATCATATCAGGATCAACAGAGAATTCATAATCCTTATCAGTAACACAGATAGGTGAAGTAGCAAAAGCAGGGTCAGGTTTCATTCTAGCATTTAGAGATTGCTGATTCCATTTAGCTAATAACCTCTTGAGTTCGTATCAATCTTTGCAAGCTAAAATAGCTAAAGAAGCTTCTTTATCAAAAACATAACCCTTAGGAATAATAGACAAGTCTTCATCATCACTTTCATCAGTATTATCAGATTCAATAATTTCATTCTCTCTAGCCCTAGCAAGTTGTTCATGAAGAAATTCACCAAGTGGCACAGTAGTATCAAGCATAGAAGTAGTTTCATCATAAGTATCATGCATAGCAGAAGTGGCATCATCAATAACATGCGGCATATCAGAACGAATAGCAGAAGTAGGTTTAGGTGTCGCAAGCTTACTCAAAACAGAAGGTGAATCAAGTGTAGAGCTAGATGGCAGTTCCTTACCTCCCCTCGTAGTTGAGGGATAGATCTTGGTTTTAGGATCTCTCAAGTTCTTCATAATGATAAGAAGATATATATCCCAAGTGACTCAAAAAATAGAGCTATGCTCCCCGGCAACGGCGCTAGAAAATAGTCTTGATAACCCACAAGTATAGGGGATCGCAACAGTTTTTAAGGGTAGAGTATTCAACCCAAATTTATTGATTCGACACAAGGGGAGCCAAAGAACATTCTCAAGTATTAGCAGCTGAGTTGTCAATTCAACCACACCAGGAAACTTAATATCTGCAGCAAAGTGTTTAGTAGCAAAGTAATATGATAGTAGTGGTAACAGTAGCAAAAGGTAACAGTAGCAAAAGTAATGTTTTTGGTATTTTGTAGTGATGATAGTAATAGCAACGGAAAAGTAAATAAGCGAAGAACAATATATGGAAAGCTCATAGGCAATGGATCAGTGATGGAGAATTATACCGGATGCGGTTCATCATGTAACAGTCATAACCAAGGGTGACACAGAACTAGCTCTAGTTCATCGATATAATGTAGGCATGTATTCCGAATATAGTCATACGTGCTTATGGAAAAGAACTTGCATGCCATCTTTTGTCCTACCCTCCCGTGGCAGCGGGGTCCTTACGGAAACTAAGGGATATTAAGGCCTCCTTTTAATCGAGTACTGGAACAAAGCATTAACACATAGTGAATACATGAACTCTTCAAACTACGGTCATCACCGGTAAGTATCCCGATTATTGTCACTTCGGGGTTAACGGATCATAACACATAATAGGTGACTATAGACTTGCAAGATAGGATCAAGAACTCTCATATAATGATGAAAACATAATAGGTTCAGATCTGAAATCATGGCACTCGGGCCCTAGTGACAAGCATTAAGCATAGAAAAGTCATAGCAACATCAATCTCAGAACATAGTGGATACTAGGGATCAAACCCCAACAAAACTAACTCGATTACATGATAGATCCCATCCAACCCATCACCGTGCAGCAAGCCTACGATGGAATTACTCACGCACGGCGGTGAGCATCATGAAATTGGTGATGGAGGATGGTTGATGATGACGATGGCGACGGATTCCCCTCTCCGGAGCCCCGAACGGACTCCAGATCAGCCCTCCCGAGAGGTTTTAGGGCTTGGTGGTGGTTCCGTATCGTAAAACGCGATGAATCCTTCTCTCTGATTTTTTCTCCCTGAAAGTGAATATATAGAGTTGGAGTCGAGGTCGGAGGAGCTCCAGGGGGCCCACGAGGCAGGGGGCGCGCCCTAGGGGGGTAGGCGCGCCCCCACCCTCGTGGACAGGTGGTGAGCCCCCTGGCCTTCATCTTTTGCAAGGATTTTTTATATTTTCCGAAAAGTTGTCCCGTGAAGTTTCAGGTCATTCCGAGAACTTTTGTTTCTGCACATAAATAACACCATGGTAATTCTGCCGAAAATAGCGTCAGTCCGGGTTAGTTCCATTCAAATCATGCAAGTTAGAGTCCAAAACAAGGGCAAAAGTGTTTGAAAAGGTAGATACAATGGAGACATATCAACTCCCCCAAGCTTAAACCTTTGCTTGTCCTCAAGAAATTCAGTTGATAAACTGAAAGTGATAAAGAAAAACTTTTACAAACTCTGTTTGCTCGTTGTTGTAAATATGTAAAGCCAGCATTCAAGTTTTCAGCAAAGATTATAACTAACCACATTCACAATAACACTTAGGTCTCAAGTTTACTCATATCAATGGCATAATCAACCAGTGAGCAATAATAATAAATCTCGGATGAAAACACTTTCTCAAAACAATCATAATATGATATAACAAGATGGTATCTCGCTAGCCCTTTCTGAGACCGCAAAACATAAAATGCAGAGCACCTTTAAAGATCAAGGATTGACTAGACATTGTAATTCATTGTAAAAGAGATCCAGTCAAGTCATACTCAATGTAAACTAACAATAATGAATGCAAATGACAGCAGTGCTCTCCAACTGGTGCTTTTTAATAAGAAGATGATGACTCAACATGAAAGTAAATGGATAGGCCCTTCGCATAGGGAAGCAGGGATTTGTAGAGGTGCCAGAGCTCAATTTTGAAATAGAGATGAATAATATTTTGAGCGGTATACTTTCATTGTCAACATAACAACCAAGAGATGACGATACCTTCCATGCTACACACATTATAGGCGGTTCCCAAACAGAATGGTAAAGTTTGTACTCCCCCTTCCACCAACAAGCATCAATCCATGACTTGCTTGAAACAACGAGTGCCTCCAACTAATAAGAGTCCCAGGGCCAAGCCACCTCACTGCGCCGTACGCGCCTCTGCTGGTTGAGCCGTCGTCTTCACTGCAACCAAGTTGCCATCGCGGCCTATTAAAAGTTTACAGCAGGAGAGTCGCCACCATGCTCCGACTTGGTTTGTCACCTTGCCGGCCTTGCCGGTGGGCTGTTCCACGCATGACCCTGTTTCTGGGTTACATCCACTTTGAGCCGCCCCTGGCTGAGCTGCTCTGCCGTTGGCCATTGAGTTTTCTGGATATGAATCGGCCCCTGAGCAGACGTTACTGTAAGTGCATCTAGTGCCACCCCTAGTTGGTTTTGGAGTATTGACGACAAACCTAGTTGAGGGACTAATGTGTTTGTGAGAATTGTAGGATAACACAGGTAGAAGTCCCTCATTGATTCGGTTTTCCTACCAAAGATGACCCCTAAAAATGTATGAAGACATTGATGTCAAAGGTGGTATATGAAGATATTCACATTGAAGACTATGACAAGAGAAGACATCGCATGAAGCCTATGGAGCTCGAAGACTTAGATCTTTCATAGTTCTTTTTCTTCTTCTTTGTTGAGTCATAGCAACCACCGTACTGTTAAGTGGGGTCCAAGAGAACCAGTCAGAATGACTGAAGTGATGCCTAACCAAAACCTATGTCTTCGAGTGAAGACTATGAGAGCGAATCTTGTCGAGAGTCGGACAAGTCAGCTTTGCTTGTAGCCCAAGTAAAGTTGCCGTGTGAGTTTGAAATCTGACCGTTGGAACACGTGTCAGTTCCTTAGTGACCCAGGGTCATTTCGGACAAATCAGGTCGGGTTGCCTAGTGGCTATAAATAGCCCACCCCCTACAACCAAAAATGGTTGGCTGCTCAGAGTTAGTGTACGGCTTTTGTCGTGTGAGAGCAACCCACCTCGAAGCCCTTGAGAGAGAATTCCTTGCGAGGATAAATCCCTAACCACCCAGAGCCAAAGAGAATTAGGCATCACTTAAGTCTTCTTGTCTGTGTGATCTGAAGACTTATTACACTTGAGGACTGTGAATCCTCCAGCCGGTTAGGCGTCATGTTCTGAGCATCCAAGAGACATTGTGGATTGCCGGTGAACGAAGTCTATGAAGGTTTGGGAGTCTACCTTGAAGACTTACCAGAGTGATTGGGCGAGGTCTGTGTGACCTTAGCTCAAGGGGAATATGGTGAGGACTGGGTGTCCTGAGCTGCGTGTTCAGGACTGGGTGTCCGGGACTGTGTGTCCTCAGGTTTAAATACCTAGCCGCCCTAACCAGAAGTACAGTTGTCACAGCAACTGGAACTGGTCCAACACATCATTGTCTTCAACGAGTCACTGGTTTCATCCTTCCCTTCTCTTTACATACTGTTACTCCTTGTGAAGTCATTGTATGATTGCACTATCTTTTATCTTCACTGAGTGACTGCGTGTTCTGTTTGGCTTCATAATATCTTCCTACCTGATCCTTACTACACTGCTGCTATTAGTCGTTGTGCTTTCACTCTATTGAATACTTGACTATGGCTTGCCTAGTGTAGTCTACCTTCCGCTGCAGGGTAATAGGTTTATTTTTATTGTTTGTCTTCATAACTTCCACGTTTTGAAGACTTTCATAAAAATCGCCTATTCACCCCCCCTCTAGTCGATATAACGCACTTTCAATTGGTATCAGAGCAAGGTACTCCCTTGTTCTGTGTGATTCGGTTTAACCACCTGGAGTTTTAGCTATGTCGACTGCAGGGATAATCAAAGTCTCCGCTGCGTGCCCCGTCTTCGATGGAGCTGAATATCCCTACTGGAAGAATAAGATGCGCATGCATCTTGAAGCCACTGACGTCAACCTATGGTATGTCGTCAAGAACGGCGTTCCTAAGGCTGGAGAAGGTGTCACTACTGCTGACGTCAAGAAGTTTGTTCAACTGGACTCTACTGCCAAGAATATCATCTGTGGTCATCTAACCAAAGGGCAGTATGGCCGCGTGAGTGCTTTGGAAACATCTAAGCTAGTCTGGGACTGGCTCTCCAAGGTCAACGAAGGCGTCTCAACCCAGAGAGACCAGAGAATCAATGTCCTTCGCAACCTCTTCAACCGCTTCAAGAGAAATGACAATGAGAATGTCCAGCTCACATTTGATCGACTCACTGACATCACGAATGAGCTTCAAGCCCTTGGCGCTACTGAGATCACCAAGCATGAAGTCGTCAAGACACTACTGAGATCACTTGACAGTTCGTTTGACACCCTAGCCCTGATGATTCAAGAACATCCTGATTTCAAGACACTCGATCCGTCTGACATACTTGAGAGGCTCAACACACATGAGTTTCAGCTTTCTGAGAAAAGAGATATCTATGGTCCAAACTATGGGCGAACTCGTGCCTTGAAGGCAAAAGCTGTCTCCTCATCTGAAGAAGAATCTGACAGCAGTGCTGATGATCCTGAAGACATTGGAAGGGAACTTGCTATGCTTGTGAAGAAGTTCCAAAAATTCACCAAGAAGAAAGGCTTCAGAAAGTCTTCCCGATCAAGCTCAAGGAATGATGAAGCTTCTGCTCATGACTACAAGAAGAAAACATGTCACAAGTGCAAGAAACCTGGCCACTTCATCTCTGAGTGTCCGCAGTGGGACAATGAGAACAAAAAGAAGAAGAAGAGCAAGGAATATGACTCTGACGACAAGAAGAAGAAGAAATACTCAAAGTCTTCTTCAAAGTCTTCATCACACAAGAAGAGCTCATCTGGAAAGGCACGTGCGTTTGTTGGCAAGGAAATGGATTCAGAGGAGGAGTCCACTTCTGAGGAGGCGGAGGTGGAGTCTGAGGAGGAGTCCGATTCTGGCGTCGCAAGTCTGGCTAAAGCATACTGAGGGAGTCCTGGATTAGGGGGTGTTCGGGTAGCCGGACTATACCTTCAGCCGGACTCCTGGACTATGAAGATACAAGATTGAAGACTTCGTCCCGTGTCCGGATGGGACTTTCCTTGGCGTGGAAGGCAAGCTTGGCGATGCGGATATTCAAGATCTCCTACCATTGTAACCGACTATATGTAACCCTAACCCTATCCGGTGTCTATATAAACCGGAGGGTTGTAGTCCGTAGGCAATCAACTCCATATACAACAATCATACCATAGGCTAGCTTCTAGGGTTTAGCCTCCTTGATCTCGTGGTAGATCTACTCTTGTACTACCCATATCATCAATATTAATCAAGCAGGACGTAGGGTTTTACCTCCATCAGGAGGGCCCGAACCTGGGTAAAACATCGTGTTCCCTGCCTCCTGTTACCATCCGGCCTAGACGCACAGTTCGGGACCCACTACCCGAGATCCGCCGGTTTTGACACCGACATTGGTGCTTTCATTGAGAGTTCCTCTGTGCCGTCACAATCAGGAAGGATGCCTCCTCCCGTCTTTAAAGACGGTGCCGTTGCTAAGGGAGCCTTAGCTGTCGACCAAACCCTCCGGCTAGGTGGTTTCCTCATGACCGCCTGTTCGGCTATTGCACCGACGGTGACCTCTCGGGTCATCAAAAGCAACCTACACGTCAGCTCGGAGCTCATCGAGCAGCTAGATCCAATGGAGCTCTCTTCCGTAAACGAGCTCTTGGATCACATCGCCGCCCTGGGGGTCACTACGGATTACGACCAGGTTGGGCTTAAACCCGATCTAAGAGAAATTAACTCTCCCCAAGTCACCCACCACGTTGCCGTGGTAGAGGCGCAGTGCGGCGACCCTTCATCTATTTTAAGGACTAGCTACGTCTGAATTCCCGACTCCTCCAAGACGGATACCCGCGGAGAGGAGGATGTAACTCAAGACCTAAGCTTAGGATCAGGCAACGGGCTAGATTCGTTGGACAACATCCAAGAATCCGAACTTCAGAGTTCGGAAACTCTTCGGCCTCCGAATCTTGGATTGGGCGAGGTTTCAGATTCAACGACACCCGCCCACCCGAGCATAAGCGATCTCTCCCAAATCAGGCAGAGGCCCGAGGAAACAGTACATCATTACTGGGCCAGATTCCTCCTGGTTATGAACAGGATAAAGGATTTCCGCGAGGGAGACGCAATCTCAATTTTCTGCAGTAATTGCACGGATGAGGGAATCCTTAACGCCGTAAGTCGTCGTGATATTACACGCTTCGCTGACTTGGCGTCCATAGTACAAAAATACTGTGCGATGGAAAGCGCCTGGAAAACCAAAATAAAATTTTGGGATAATCCAGCCTTGAATAGTAATCCCGTCCGAACTAAGAGGGTGCATCATCATAGGACACCCGGGATAAACACCAAAAAGCCAAAACCCTCTACAGGGCATGGAACCGTACTGGAAAGGTGGCTTGATGGACCCTGTAGAATCCACAGTACAGAGGACGCCACATCAACTCACAATGTTAGAGCATGTTGGATACTTCGGCAGGTGGCCAAAATTGGCGAGGACCTCTTAATTCTGGAGGCCACAGAAAGCCAGCCCGAGGACACTAGTACCGTTCTCACAGTCTTCGAGACTTTCGCATCAAACAGTATGCGAAAAAAGAACACTCCGCAGCCTCGCCGAAGTCTATCAAGTTGCAACAATAAATCCATGGAGGGACACTGCTATTACCTTCAACGCAAGTGATGAACCTAGATTCCGAACAGCCCGAGCACCAGCCGCATTGGTCCTCAGTCCCATAGTGGACGGCTTTCGCCTCACCAAGGTGCTCATGGATGGAGGCAGCGGACTGAACCTCATTTATGAGGAAACCCTTCAAAAAATGGAAATAGACTGGAACCACATCAAGCAAAGCAGCACAACCTTTAGAGGAATAGTCCCCAGTCGGGAAGCGCGCTGCACAGGAAAAATCACACTAGATGTGGTGTTCGGCACGCCGGATAATTACAGGTCCGAAGGAGTCACGTTTCAGGTGGCCCCGTTCAAAAGCGGATATCACGCTTTACTAGGACGGGAAGCATTCTCAATCTTCCAAGCAATACCCCATTACGGGTACATGAAGCTTAAGATGCCCGGGCCGAACGGAATTATCACTCTAGCTAGTGATCCGGATGTAGCACTCCACGCCGAAAACAAGACGGCCGCATTAGCCCTTGAGGCACTATCCGAAGCCTTAGCGGCCGAGGAACTGACTGCGCTGCGCTCCACGGTTAACAGGGATGATGTGATACTCGATAAGAGATCCAAATCCACATCCTTCAAGCCAGCTGACGAAATAGTCAAATTCCAGGTCCATCCAACGGACCCCAATAAAACAGCTTCCGTCGGGGCACGACTGAACCCTGATGTAGACGCCGCACTGCGAGAGTTCCTACGAGAGAACTGGGACATTTTCGCCTGGCACCCTTCAGACGTGCCAGGGATCCCACGCAGGCTGGCCGAACACAGCTTAAATATCCTAAAAGGATTCAAACCTGTCAAACAAGCCCTTCGGCGTTTTTCCAAACCCAAGAGATAGGCTATGGGAGAGGAGCTAGCCAAGCTATTGGAGGCCGGATTCATTAGAGACATAAAACATCCGGACTGGCTAGCAAACTTGGTGATGGTACCAAAGAAGGACAAATCCTGGCGCCTGTGTGTCGATTTTAAAGACCTCAACAAGGCTTGCCCAAAGGATCCCTTCCCCCTCCCCCGTATCGATCAAATTATCGATGCCACTGCAGGACACGACTCGTTGTGTTTCCTCGACACATACTCCGGATACCATCAAATCAAGATGGCAGAATCAGACCAAGCCGCAACAGCATTCATCACACCATACGGCCCATTCTGCTTCAACACAATGCCCTTCGGGCTGAAAAACGCCGGCGCAACATATCAGCGCATGATCCAGACATGTCTGGCAAATCAGATCGGCAAAATAGTGGAGGCGTATGTTGATGATGTGGTCGTCAAATCAAGACATGTCGAATCTCTAGTAGACGACTTGAGGCTTACATTCGATAACCTCCGAAAATATGACATCAAGCTCAACCCGGAAAAATGCGTCTTCGGCGTTCCAGCTGGAAAGCTCTTGGGCTTCATTGTATCCGGTAGAGGAATTGAAGCAAATCCAGCCAAGATCCGAGCTTTGTCACAATTGGATATCCCAAAGGACCTCAAAAAAATACAAAAATTAACTGGATGCGTGGCAGCTTTAAGCCGCTTCATCTCCTGCTTGGGAGAAAAGGCACTACCCCTCTATCGCCTCCTTCGGCGCACCGAACACTTCGAGTGGACGGAGGCCGCCACAGCCGGACTTGATGAAATAAAAGCCATATTGGCAACAAACCCAGTCCTGGCCGCGCCGAACACCGGCGAACCAATGTTATTGTACATTGCAGCAACACATCAAGTTGTCAGCGCAGTGCTCGTTGTCGAGCGGGAAACAGATGGACACAAATTCCCCCTTCAAAGGCCGGTCTACTACGTATCCACTGTCCTCACTCCATGCAAATCACGGTACCCGCATTATCAAAATATTGCATACGCGGTATTCATGGCATCCCGGAAGCTACGATACTACTTTCAAGAGTGTTCCATAACAGTAGCCTCAGAAGTACCACTCAACAATATTATCAACAACCACGACGCAACGGGCCGGATTGCAAAATGGGCCATCGAGCTTCTCCCGTTCGATATAACCTATAAGCCACAACGAGCTATTAAATCGCAAGTTTTGGCCGACTTCATCGCAGAATGGACGGAGGCCGAGCTCCCTAAAGAGTACGGCACATATTCAAACTGGATTATGCATTTCGACGGCTCCAAAATGTTGGCCGGACTGGGGGCTGGCGTCGTCCTGACGTCCCCCACAGGAGACACAGTCCAATATGTGCTCCAAATCATGTACATGGATTCCAACAATGCAGCCGAATATGAGGCCCTCCTACATGGTCTCCGGATAGCAGTATCCATGGGTATCCAGCGCCTAGAGGTATGCGGGGATTCAAACCTCGCGATATCCCAAATAAATGGAGACTTCGACGCCAAGGACCCAAAAATGGCAGCTTACCACAACGCCGTCCTAAAAATGTCAGCTCGGTTCGAAGGGCTGGAGTTTCACCATATAGCCCGAGAAAACAATCAAGCAGCGGACGTCCTGGCACGCATCGGAGCAAAACGCGATGCAGTCCCCCCAACATCTTTTTGGAAAGATTGGTCAAGCCATCCGTAGCATGGGAGGGGGAACCCGCAAATAACAGCCCGGACCCAGCCGCACCACTCGACGCCGAACAATCTGATACAATTGGAGGCTCTGCCAATGAAATTACACCTTCAGCCCACGTAATAATGGCGGTCATCGCCCCGTGGACAGAATCATTCCTAGCCTACCTTACTAGGCAGGAACTCCCGGAGGACCAAAACGAGGCCCGCTGCATAGTGCGGCGATCTAAAGCCTATAGAGTCCATGAGGGAGAGCTTTATAAGAAAAGCACTACCGGAGTCCTTCAAAGGTGCATCTCCGAAGAGGAAGGATGGAACCTTCTGGCTGAAATTCATGCCGGACTCGGTGGTCACCACGCCGCTGCTCGGTCCCTTGTTAGCAAGGCTTTCCGTACATGCTTTTATTGGCCGACAGCCCGGGCAGACGCTCAGGACCTAGTCCAACGATGCGCTGGTTGCCAACTTTTTGCCAACCAAAGCCATATGCCACCCACCGCAGTCCAAACTATACCCATCACCTGGCCTTTTGCGGTCTGGGGGCTTGACATGGTCGGACTCCTTAAAGGTGGGACCGATAGGAAAAAATACTTACTGGTCATGGTGGATAAATTCACCAAATGGATATAAGCCAAGCTTGTTAAAACGGCCGAATCCGGACCTATGATAGACTTCATATCCGGGGTTGTACACCGTTATGGCGTCCCCCATAGCATCATAACCGATAACGGTACAAACTTTACCGCCGACGAGGTAAAACTCTGGTGCAAAAACATGGGCATCAAGCTCGATTATGCTTCCGTCTATCACCCACAAACCAACGGCCAGGTCGAACGTGCAAATGGTCTTATCATGAGCGGCATTAAACCCAGACTGGTGCGGTCCCTCAAGGAATCTAACATGCACTGGGTAGAGGAGGTCGACTCCGTGCTATGGGGGCTGCGGACCACGCCAAATCGCACCACCGGATACACACCATTTTTTATGGTGTACGTCGCAGAGGCAGTTCTGCCCTGCGACATAATTCATGACTCACCTAGAGTGCGCATGTACGAAGAAAGAGAAGCCGAGCTCGATCGGCAGGACAACTTGGACGCCCTGGAGGAGGAGCATGACGTGGCAAAAGCCCGTTCCACATTTTATCAACAGCAGGCCCGAAGATATCAAAGCAGAGAAGTACGGGCCAAAAATTACAATGTTGGCGAACTAGTTCTATGCCTGCCGGATAAGAAAAAGGACAAACTCAAGCCCAAATGGGAAGGTCCATTCATAATCGACCAAGTCCTGACTGGCGGGGCGTACCGCCTGCAAGATGCGTCGGATAACCGACTCGAGCCGAACCCGTGGAACGCCACCCGTCTCCGAAGATTCTATGCCTAGCGCCGGACTCTGTGTTCGTCTCCTTCCTCTGTCCATTTTTTGCATTTTTCTGTCTTACATTTCTCTCCTTCCCCTCTTTTCTTTTATAGCCCTTAAAGGCTCATCTAGTGATGCGCCACTCGCGCTCATTAAACCTGGGGGCTTCTTTAACAGAAGCTTATTTATACGGGCTTCACGCCCAACACATGCATCAAACTTCCGCATGTACCTTTTTCTTCACCATTATATGCATCGATATGACTTAAGTTTTGGCCAAGCTGGGTTGCCTGTCTCTTGTGCTTACCCCTACGTTCCCGATTGTTTGGCTAGGCGGTAAAGGGAGCACCTCTGCGATTGTTACTGCCGGGTCAGCCGGATGTGTACCTCAGACTGGGTGAAGCCGAAAGCTAGCGTTCTTAAGGGAATATTCGGTCGGTGAGATAAAAGATGATCTTTTTACTCATTTTATGCGCCCCCAAATGCTTTTTCTGCGTCTTTTTACGCAGTCCGGACATGCACTTTAGGGCATGCCTCCTAGCGAAAGGAACCCCTAACGGAACTATTCTCTTTGGAAGATGTTTCTTACTAACCATGTAATATAACATAACTAGTTGGGCACTTGTCTGATAAAGCACTAATGACCCCTACGCCTGGTCTCCACGCATACCACGGTTCTTATATAACCACTACGGTATTCGGACACACTCCAGACCGTCAGGTCCCGAGGTTGAAGCGAAAAGGTCGGCAACGACAAACGATGTACAATCCGGCTAGAAGGCATTACACATGTCAATTCAAAATTACATAGTCATTCTGACTGATTGTATTCCTCTTCTATACCATCTAACAGGCTGTCTAATTTACAGTCCTGCTGGGAATACTTCGCGGCCAACTCTACTTGGCCGTATACTAAGCTCACAGGGATCTCCTTCCCGTCAGGCCCCACTGGTCCGACCTCGGCCATGTGGTTTGGGCCAGACTTCGTAAAATGGGTCTTCACCATGGCCCAGGCTTCCCTAGCGCCTTGTCGGCAGGCCGATATCTTCCACAACTGGAAGTGCCGCCGAGCTCCCTTCAGCTTCTCCGCAAGCTCTCCAAGGCCCTCGGGCATGGAGTGGGCAGGCCATAAGGCTCGGGCAACACCTCGCATCGCCTGCCGAATTCGCTCGTGCAGTTGCATGAGTTCGGGAAGAAGGTCACCCATAGAACCGGGCATCTCCTCTGCAGGACGACCTGTGAGCATACCTACAGACATTACTCTGTTAGTCAACTTCCTCGCCGAACTCTTTTTTTTTCAAAGTTCGTTCAAGCACTTACTGAATATGCCGCGTCGAAGCCGCTGATTCTCCCTCGTGGAGTCCGACAGCTGGCCATGAACATCTTTAAGTTCGACGTCCAGCCTGGTGTTGGCATCCCGAAGATCATTCTTCTCTCGCCTCACCTTTGTCAACGTACTCTCACCGGCCTTTAGCCGGCGTAAGAGTTGTTGCTTTTCTGGATCGAGTCCGGCGCCATCTGCAACATGATTTGTCAGATTTGCACCCACACTACACAATACTAATCTTTCAAAGCGTATCTTACCTGAGGGGGTCTCTTTGGGCTCCCCTGCTGCGGCTAGTGCGGCCTCTAGTTGGGCCTTGCACTTTTCCAGCTCCTGGGATAGTACAATATTCTTCTCTGTAAGAACCTGCTTATTAAATGATCCTTAAATCAGTTGCTCTAACTGTTTCAAGTCTCGGGGGCTACTGGTATATCTATATTTGACCAAAATTTTCTTACCTGTATGTCTTTTACATACTGCTCCGTGGCTCTGGCTAAACCATTTTGAGCGGCACGGAAGTACGCATCTTCCAAATTAAAGGCATCTAAAGCCTCTTGGGAGAAACAAGCGTCACGTAGAACTGTCCGGCGACGCTTGTGGTTCATGGCACTCTCCACTTCAGAATTTGTGGCAGACAGCCTGTCCGCATCCTCTGTCGGAGGAGCGTCCGGTGCGCGCCTTGTGCTCGCCTCCGCTTCCTGGCCAGACGTTGGAGCCTGGCTGGTGGGGGCATGATTGGCAACCTCTCCGGATGTAGTCCGGCGAGGTCTCTTCATTTTGAAGATAGCACGAACGTTAATATGCCCTGACAGAATAACACCAGGGAAACAGAGGGTGCGCTATACCTTTGCGCCGGCATCTCAGTCCAGACTGCATTCCTTTTTGCCCCACGGGGTCCTGCGGCCCCTCGTTGGCTAGCTGCCGCAGGTTCGGCCTCCTGCCTCGGAAATCTCCCCTGCAAAACACGATTGTCGTCAGAAACACCGGAATACGTGAGAGTGGAATCTCTCTCAAGGGAATGAGACTCTGGTTTCTGTCACCTGGGAGGCTGGGATTAACCCTAGGTAATCAGCCGTGATGGCTACCAAGGTATTGTCCTTGCTTAGCTGATGGAACACCCCGTCGATAAGCTCCACCGATATGTCCGGGTCCTCTTCAGAGTCCGGATCGAGGGACCGTTCTGGGTCCTCGGGCTATGGAGGGCGGCTGTTTATATCCTTTACCTCCTGTCGCAGTTCCTGCGCTGAAGTCATTAGACTACATATCTAACCGTGGGAGTATAAAATAGACGGGCAAGCGCAATTATTCACTTACCCAACTTGGAGGATCGTACATAGTAAATCCGGCCTGCGGATTGACGCGGAGGAATTCCTCCTTTTCTCCCTTGTACAAAGAGGATAAGATCCTTACTAGGGCGGCAGCTGAGGCCGGCCCCTTACAACCGTAACAGGTGGCGTCATCCTCCCCGTTGAAATCCCACATGGGGTGGCCTCTATATTGAAGCGGCTGCACCCCTCGCATAATGCATGCGGCCATGACTCCAATCATGGTTAGTCCGGAATGAGCCAACAGTCTTATCCGGCCCATCAGGTAAAGGACGTCTCTGTCGCTTTCTTTCTGAGAGCTCCGCGGACGCCAGCTCAAGCGTTTCTTCAATGGGGCACTGTTGAACTCAGGGAGACCGACCCGGATAGGGTCCGGTAGCGGGACGTCATCTATGTAAAACCATTCCGAAGGCCAGTCCTCGGACGCCTTCTTTGGGGTTCCGGATAGGTATCCGGTCCCGGCGATGCGCCATACTTCGGCTCCGCCCACTTGGTATATAGACCCCTCTCGAGAACGGGGCACCAGGCAGAATAACCTCTTCCACAACGCGAAATGAGCCTCAACGCCTAAAAATAGCTTGCAAAGGGCGACGAAACCCGCAATATGTAATACGGAGGCGGGCGTGAGATTGTGCAGCTGGAGGTCGTAGAACTCCAGAAGCCCGCGGAGAAATGGATGAATTGGAAACCCCAGTCCCCTTATTAGATAGGGGACGAGGCACACCCGCTCTCCTTTAGAAGGATTGGGGGTGCTCTCTGCTTGTTTTCCGCCATTATAGGTGGCGAGACCGGCTCGGACTGGGACCATGTATGCCTGAGGGAGAAATCCCTTGGCCTGAAGCGACACTAACTCGCTATGCAGGATGGTGCAACTCTCCCAGTCCCCGGGTTTGGGACCGGAGGGGCGAGGGGAGGAGCTGCGACGGCTGGTCATGTTGGAATGGACCTTTGCTGGAAGCGCTCTGATGATAACTCGCGGAGAGGAGAAGATGTGGTTTGGACCTAAATCCCCATCCCATTAAATAGGCGGCTCGTTTATACGGCTAGGGGCGTGGATGTAAAAATGCCCTGGCTTTTCGCATTCGTTTGACACATGGAAGAGGACCATTATTGGGCGTGGGAGTCGAGGAGTGCTACATTACAAAAATCGGACATTGTTCCTACAGGTACACATGATTTGGAGAAGAACCCGCCTTGCAATGCCAAACAATCTGCGCGCCGGACTCATCGTCATTGAAGCCTGGTTCGGGGGCTACTGAGGGAGTCCTGGATTAGGGGGTGTTTGGGTAGCCGGACTATACCTTCAGCCGGACTCCTGGACTATGAAGATACAAGATTGAAGACTTCGTCCCGTGTCCGGATGGGACTTTCCTTGGCGTGGAAGGCAAGCTTGGCGATGCGGATATTCAAGATCTCCTACCATTGTAACCGACTATATGTAACCCTAACCCTATCCGGTGTCTATATAAACCGGAGGGTTGTAGTCCGTAGGCAATCAACTCCATATACAACAATCATACCATAGGCTAGCTTCTAGGGTTTAGCCTCCTTGATCTCGTGGTAGATCTACTCTTGTACTACCCATATCATCAATATTAATCAAGCAGGACGTAGGGTTTTACCTCCATCAGGAGGGCCCGAACCTGGGTAAAACATCGTGTTCCCTGCCTCCTGTTACCATCCGGCCTAGACGCACAGTTTGGGACCCACTACCCGAGATCCGCCGGTTTTGACACCGACACATACGTTGCCAAGTCCATCTTCAACACTGAATACAATGACTTCATCACCGACACCGATGCAAATGACAAGGACTACTCCGCTCCTACCTACTGCTTCATGGCACGTGGTGCCAAGGTAAACACATGCACTACTCACTATCAAACATCTAGTGACGATGAATCTGATTGTGGTTCAAAACCCAGCTACAAAACACTTGCTAAAATTGCAACTGAACAACAGAAAGCCATGGAACATATTCAAAAACTGTTAGACAAAAGCGATGATCTGTTAGGTGCTGAAATGACTCGATC
Source organism: Triticum aestivum (assembly GCF_018294505.1). NCBI lineage: Eukaryota > Viridiplantae > Streptophyta > Magnoliopsida > Poales > Poaceae > Triticum > Triticum aestivum. The sequence goes on along the minus strand of NC_057803.1, from coordinate 132,765,764 downwards.
TGAGTCCTTAATTGAAGACATAAAAAATCTTCACGTTAAGTATGAGGAACTTGAAAGTCGTCATGAAACGCTCTCAACAACTCATGAAAATCTTTCCTATGATTATCTTCAAAGGAAGCAAGATCTTGAGAAATTGAGAGCGGCTCATGAAGATCTTCAAAAGGAAAATGAGTCACTTCACGCCAAATAGATCAGTTCCGCTCAGGAAGGATTTGAACCACCATGTCTTAAATGCATTGAGCGTGATAATGCTACTACTGTTGCTGAATGTTCTACTGCTGCTACAGTTGCAATATCTTCAACTGTTGATGTGGGAACTAACCCCTCTGCTGAGGATTCCACTGCTATTGCTGATGAGAATGCTAGGTTGAAGACATTGCTTGAAACAGGGATGTACAAAAGTCTTAAAGGGCATCAGACACTATGTGATGTCCTCAAAAAGCAGATCTTGAACCGAAACACGAGGAAAGAGGGTGTTGGGTTCGTAAGGAAAATGAATGCTGATGGCTCTTACTGGAAACCTGAGGAGTGCCCCAAAACCACATGGGTTGCTGCAAAGGAATCTTCAGTAGATCTATCCAATCTATCTGGCTTCTCTTGTGCAAATCCCATTGTCATTGATGAATCCTTTGATGCAAACTATAAACTGTTTAAGAATTAGAATGGTGAAGTGTTTTCCAGGTACATTGGTACTAACTGCAGGAATGGACCGCCTATGAAGAAGATCTGGGTTCCGAAAAAGTGTCTGGAGAATCTTCCTGTGAATGTCATCATGACACCACACGTGAAGAAGACAAACCTCAGACCACAGGCTTCATACGGTCCAAAGGCTTCGTACAGACAGAGGACTCACCTGAGTCGCACTAACGCAAATGTTTTGCAGGGAAACCATACTCAGGCCTATGAATATGAGCGCGGTTCATCAAACCGCCATGTTCATAAGACCAAGAACTATTCTTCTTATTCTTATGAGTACTATTGTCCGCCTGCAAGACTTTTTGCTAGGGCTCCAAAGCCAAAGTTCTCAGATGCTGCACTTAGACTTATTGCTTCTAAGCCACCCTAAAGATGTGGGTGGCTAAGAAAGCTTAACTCTCTTTTGCAGGGAAAAGTCTCCAGTAGAAAACCAAAATCGTCTGACGCTATTGCTGGGGACCTTAAACATCTTGTAGGACGCAAGATCAAATGCCCGAATGGTCTTACTATGTACTTCGTTCCTGAATCGCTTGCTACTCTCCCTATTAGTCCTAAGCTGGATCAAAGCTTTCATAACCCACTGGTTCGTCAAATGTTTTTGCTTCACAATTCTCTTCGTGAAGCCTATCCCCCTAAATGCACTGTAGGGTACGACACCAGCGTCTTCAGAATGGATTATTGATAGTGGGTGTACCAACCACATGATTGGCAAAAGAAGCCTTCTTATGGACTCAACCTTACGTCCATCCGACAAGAGTTACATCACATTTGCTGACACTTGTAAAAGTAAGGTATTGGGGTCTAGGTAGAGTTGCAATCTCAAAGGATCAACACATGGATAAAGTCATGCTTGTTGAATCCCTTGGCTTCAACTTAATGTCTGTCTCAATGCTTTGCGATTTGAACATGATCATAATATTTGGAAAATACCGCTGCCTTGTACTAATGGAATCCGACAAGTCTCTAGTGTTTGAAGGGTATCGGAAAGATGATTTGTACGTGGTAGTTTTTTCGGCAGGACCACAGCTTGCCGTATGTCTTCTAGCAAAGGCTTCAGAATGCTGGCTCTGGCATCGGAGGCTAGGGCATGCTGGCATGAGGAACCTCCACACCCTTGCAAAGAAGAAGCATGTCATAGGCATCGAGGGCGTCAAGTTCAAGAAAGATCACTTATGCGGTGCCTGTGAAGCAGGGAAGATGACGAGGGCCAAACATTCCTCAAAGACAATCATGACAACCACTCGACCCTTCAAACTGCTCCACATGGATCTTTTCGGTCCCACTCATAACTCAACTCTTACTACTACTGCTTGCCTCTATGGCTTTGTTATTGTTGATGATTATTCTAGATATACTTGGGTGCACATAATCCTCTACAAGACTGAAGTGCAGGATGTCTTCAGACGCTTTGCCAATCGAGCAATGAACAACTATGGCGCCAAGATAAAGCACATCAGAAGTGACAATGGCACTGAATTCAAGAACACTGGCCTTGATACATATCTTGATACCTTGGGCATCACACATGAATTCTCAGCCCCGTACACGCCACAGCAGAATGGCGTCGTCGAACGCAAGAACAGAACACTCATTTAGATGGCCCGAACGATGCTTGATGAATACAAGACTCCAAGAAAATTCTGGCCTGAAGCCATTGATACTGCATGCCATACAATCAATCTTGTTTATCTTCACAAGCTTCTGAACAAGACATCTTATGATCTCCTTACTGGCAAGAAGCCAAATGTCAGTTACTTCAGAGTATTTGGCTCCAGGTGCTGGCTCAAATATCCACATCACACTTCAAAATTTGCACCAAAAGCACATGAGGGTTTTATGCTTGGATATGGAAAGGATTCGCACTCCTACAGAGTCTTCAATCTCTTTCATTATAAAGTGGTTGAAATAGTGGATGTGCGGTTTGATGAGACTAACAGTTCACAAAGAGAGCACCTCCCAAATATGCTAGATGAAGTTCCATCCAGCGAATCAATCAAGCTTATGGGAACCAAAGAAATCATACCCTCTGAAGCTCAACCTGAAGAGGAACTTATCATCTCCGCACCTGATCAACCTGAAGACAATGCTCAGCCTGAAGAAAATCCCACTAACAATGACAATGATCAGCAAGAGCAAAACCTTCGCCCTGTACATCCTCGTGTTGCCAATGAAGTGTAGATTGAGAGAATAATTGACAACATCAATGCACCCAGTCCGCTCACTCGATCAAGGGCAACTCAGCTGGCAAATTTCTGTGGGCACTTCGCATTCGTCTCAATAACAGAACCCAAGAAAGTTGAAGAAGCCTTCATGGAACCTGAATGGATTCAAGCTATGCAAGAAGAGCTTCAACAGTTTGAGCTGAATAATGTATGGGAACTGGTTAAGCGTCCTGATCCTCGGAAGCACAACATAATCGGCACCAAATGGATATACCGCAACAAGCAAGATGAGCATGGTCAAGTTGTCAGAAACAAAGCTCGTCTCGTTGCTCAAGGATATACTCAAGTGGAAGGCATTGACTTCGATGAAACATTTGCTCCTGTGGCTAGACTTGAAGCCATACGCATAGTGCTGGCCTATGCCAATCATCACAACATACTTCTATATCAAATGGATGTGAAGAGCGCCTTTCTCAATGGCAAGGTTGAAGAAGAAGTGTATGTTGCACAACCGCCTAGCTTTGAAGATCCAAAACATCCTGACATGGTATACAAGCTCAACAAGGCACTGTATGGCCTCAAACAAGCCCCTCGGGCCTGGTATGACACACTCAAATACTTCCTGAAGAGCAAAGGCTTCATACCTGGTTCCCTAGACCCCACTCTCTTCACGAAGACATATGATGGTGAACTGTTTGTGTGCCAAATATATGTGGATGACATTATCTTCGGCTGCACCAATCAGAAGTACAGTGAAGAGTTTGGATATATGATGCAAGAGCAATATCAGATGTCCATGATGGGAGAGCTGAAGTTCTTCCTCGGTCTCCAAATACGACGGCAACGCAACGGCATCTTCATATCTCAAGAGAAGTATCTCAAAGATTGTCTGAAGAAGTTCGGTATGCAAGACTGCAAAGGCTTCACGACGCCAATGCCAGCCAAGCATCATCTGGGTCCCGACGACAATGGTAAAGAGTTCGATCAAAAGGTATACCGCTCCATGATTGGTTCTTTGCTTTATCTATGTGCATCTAGGCCAGATATTATGCTTAGTGTTTGCATGTGTGCTCGATTCCAAGCGGCACCAAAGGAGTCACATCACTTAGCTGTGAAGTGAATTCTTCGATATTTGGCTCACACCCCAACTCTAGGATTATGGTATCCAAAGGGCTCAGAGTTTGATCTGGTTGGATTCTCAGATGCTGATTATGCTGGTGACAAAGTGGATCGCAAGTCTACATCAGGCACATGTCACTTTCTGGGACGATCACTTGTATGTTGGTCTTCAAAGAAGCAGAACTGTGTATCTCTCTCCACTGCTGAATCTGAATACATTGCTGCTGGATCTTACTGCGCTCAGCTTCTGTGGATGAAGCAAACACTCAAGGACTATGGCATTCATCTGAAGCAAGTGCCACTCTACTGCGACAACGAAAGCGCTATCAAGATTGCCAACAACCCAGTTCAGCACTCGAAGACAAAGCACACTAAAATTCGTCATCACTTTCTCAGAGATCATGTTGTGAAGGAAGATATTGATATCATACACGTCCTGAAGAGCAATTGGCAGATATCTTCACCAAGCCCTTGGATGAGAAGAGATTTTGCAAGTTAAGGTGTGAGCTAAATATCCTGGAATCCTCAAATGTCCTGTGATCAGGCACACATCCTAACACTTATGCATATTGATGACTTAGATGTGCAACACACGAAGTAAAATATATCTTCAATCAATGAAGACATACATTCTAAGTGTGAATACATTAATGTGGAATTTGACTTCGGACCGCCACGATAATTGTGCGCCGTGTCTGGGTCTAATACTTCCTATACGGTGGGTAACGCCACCACCAAATGTTCTGTTTGAAGTGTTTCACTCATGGCGTTACATTTGCTATGTCTTCACATTTGGTATTTGCTTCAATCTCAACATATCTTCATGATTATCTTCACTATGTTGATTATATAGATATATATATATACTAGTGTTCTGTCCTCTACAACATTCACTTATAGCTATGTCTTCTTGTTGAATCTTTTGAACTAAGTGAATGTGATCGGACCCTAACCTCTCTATGCTTTCTATCTCAAACTCTATCTCTCCAAATCATATGCATTCTATTGAAACTGTCAAATGTCTTCTCTGCGTCCTTGTCAGCAGAAGATACAGAGACAACCATTAAGTCCGTTTTCAATGCTCATTCCTCCACCTGAAACCCGGAGAAGTGGGAAGGACCACCCGACAATCCATGCGTGCGTGGGACGTGGAACAAACCCCAATATGCTGCATGATGGCCACGTGTTCCTCAGATGCGAATCGACAGGGGCACCTGTGTAATAACGCAGTGCCGCCCCTGTACCTATAAATACACACCTCACAGCAGTCATTATCTCTTCTTCCACTCTCGCACGAACCCTAGCGCCACCGCTAGCCCTCGACGATGCCGGCGACGAAGCGCTTCGCTGCCGCAACCTCTCCGACACCGTCTTCACGCCGACCGCGGACATCGTCTTCTCCGCCGTCGCCGTAGGTGTCCTCCTCACCAAGTTAGGGCACGGACGATCGAACTGCTCGGCCTCCTCTTCCACTCCGTCTAGCAGTTCTTCGTGTGGTAAATAAAATCTCCTTTTTACGGCCTCTTTGATCCTATAGCTTTACCACTTTCTACCACAAGCAGTTTCTATTCACACAAGTTGGATCTCTTTCATACTGCATCTCATAACATGCCTAGTATATTCACTTATGCTTCACAAAGTAGTTAGATTCCTCACTTGTACTGATCCATGGATTCGTACAAATCTGGAACCAACTCCTTATCTATGAGTGAATGTCTTCGCACGATGAGGTCAATGTCTTCTAAACTGATTTATCTTCAAAATCTTCTGAGAATGCATATGACCTCTTCCCCTTCCCTCGCTCCTTAATGCTGTCATAGGTACATGTCCGTGGGAGAATCCCTTGGTTCTCATAGTCTGCATTCATTTGCAGAATTCTTACAACATCACATAAATTCTCCCGAAACCAGTTCCTGTTTATCTAGCAAGCGAAAACCTTTGAAGCCTCTGAACATATTGAAGCCTTTCAGATTAAGGTTCATGGCTTCATAAAAATTAGCAAGGAAGGGTGGCAGAAAGCGCCATGGAGAAACATCCAGAGATCTGCCAGATGACCTCTCAGAGCTGTACAAGACAGATCCTGAAGAGGATTACAATCAGCGCAAGACGCGAATCCAATGGATTCGACGCTATTGGGCAGAACAGTGGTTCAAGTACAGATTTGTGACCAAGGAATATGCTGAAAAGAATGCCATCAAGCGACCATGGGGAGACATCCTCTACAAAAATCTTCAACCCAGGACCAGAGATGAAGCCATTGAACAAGGCTTCTATCCCTGCATGGTCCGTGGACCACAGCCTGCGGATGCTAACCCATCATCCCTACTATGGAGTCGTGACGACAATCTGTTTAAGCGCAACTTCCAGTTTGCCCAGAACTCAGCGAAGCAGAACAAGAAGACTTTGGGTTTAGATTTCAACCCTGGTCCCTCTGCTCCCCGTGCCGATGGAACTCGCGAAGCCGGACCCAATATTCATGGGCCCTTCTACAATCTTGAAGGCCTCATCACTCACATCATGGTTCAAGGGACAACCGTGAATGAGCCCGCAGATGACGCTGAATCAGATGAAGTGCCTGCAGCGCCGAAGCCAAAGAAGCTGAAGCAGCCAAAGCTTCAAAGCCGGCCTCTGCACCAAAAATCTCACGGGCGAAGCCACTGGCAACTGCACCTCCTGAAGACAGTGTGCAGTCTGAAGATTTGTCACGCATCTCCAAGCCCCAGAAGGTCAAGATGCCTCTGCCACACACCGGCCAAGAGCTAACAGCTGCTGCCATTCTGCGCAATGATGCCATTGATCTGTCAAGTGATGAAGATCTTGCAGATGACGGTCTTGAGCAACTCATCAAGAGCAAAGAAGAAGCAGAAATCTTCAATGATCTGCCTCTCTTTGATGTAACAATCATCCACAACTTCATTGATGAGTGGTTTGACACGCCAAACATCAGCTTCGAAGATCTGCAACTACCCATTGGCCTCAGTGTTGCTTTCCATGGCGCCATTGCTTCAGAGCTAGCCCTCGTTCAGCGCATCATCGAACTGAAGCAAAATATTGACTATGAAAAGGCTCAGTTCAAGAAGCATATGGCCAAGCTCAGCGTGCAAGAGGTGAAAAACTTCAAGATTATGCTGCACGAGCTCAAAGAAGCCTTTCTCAAGAAACACGCAGAAGCTTAGGGTTCTCGGGAGCGTATGAAGAGCCTGGCTGACAAGTGTGTGCAAGGCTACAACGAAGCTGAGAAGCGCAAGACCCTTGGGCGTCCGGGCATTGATCCCAGGATGGCTGCTAAGCAGATGCAGACACCCATTGTGGCCGAACCTCTCGCACCAAGGCAGAAAGCAGATCCCATTGTCTTCCCAACTAGAATGACTGGCTTGAAGCCAAAAGCTCGGTCAACCGCTTCAGAGCTGAAGAAGACAAGGACTGCTAAGGCTGAAGCCAGGAAAAGGAAACATCTTGAAGCCTCTCCTACTGCCCCCTCCAAGAAGAAGAGGAAGACCAAGAAAGAACAGGCTACTCCCACAGAGCCTTTGATTGTTGAACCCATTTCCATGGTTCGTCCTGACACTGAACCCAACTGACAATCCATGAGCCTGCTTTCACAGAGGCTCATGAAGCTGAAGACTTTCCAGCAGCTGATCCCATCGCTGCTGATGACATTGGTCACCATGATCATGTAGAAGATGGTGCAGTCCTTCCTCAGCCCGAGCACAGCAAACTCATCAGCATTGGTCGTCCTCTGACGCCAATTGCTCAGGATGCTTCATGGGCTGATCGCCCACAAGAGGAAGAAGACTTTGAGGCCCAGCCAACTCCAACTACACAGGCGTCGCCTGCGTTGTGCAGGCTTCGCAAAGGACCAAGGCCTCCAGTCTCTGCGTCTGAAGCTAAAGCTGCTGAAGACATTCCGGCTGCATCAGCCGATGAAGAAGAAGTCCCACAAGCTGCTACTCCCCTATCCCACCAAGAAGCGGTTCTCGAGGAGAACGTGGTTGTGACCGACCCTCCAGCTCGTCAAGTGGAGGTTGAAAATCTTGAGGCTGCCACCACCAACACCAATGAAGCCACTGACGCTGTCATGGCTGAAGCTAATTTGGAGCCCTCCCCAACAAAAGCACCAGAAGTCAGCGAAGCCACCGATCCCACTGCTTCTGTTCCCGCGCCTGCTGCCGGTCCTCAGTTCGACTATCATGTTGAGCACAGGCCTCAGGTACAGAAGCCAATCCCAAGATTGCCCAGGTTCCCAGGTCCTGCATTAGCACCTGGATCCTTCAATATCAATGGCTTCAGAGCAGACAACACATTCTTCAATAGCTCCAGGAACCCCTACTCAAGGGAAAGAATATCATCTGATCGGTTCTGGAGCTATCTGCAGCGAAGCTATTACTCTTGTATTCTATACAATCAAGGTTGCATCTTCCCACACAAGCGTCTTGACATTGAAGCAATAGCTGGTCTGCCCTGTCTGGAAGAAGCTCTGGATTGCTTCAAAGAGGTTGGATTGCTGCCGTTCGTCACTAACCAAGAGCATTGGAATGAAGAGTTGCTGCTCCAATTCTATGCCACACTTCACATCCGCGGGTATAACAGAGATCCGAAGACTTGGGTCCTGGAGTGGATGACAGGAAATGTTCATCACGAAGCCAAAGCCTTTGACATTATTGAGCTCACTGGTCTACCCATTCCCGGCGATCTCTACAAATCTAGCTGTCAACTTCACAGTGAAGCTATGGAGAGCATCTTTCAGAAGCCTGAACCTAACATGAGTCAGATGCTCAGTATGATGAAGCCATTACCCCAAGATGCTGCATATCCCAAAGAGTTCTTTGTTGAAGACCTAGAGTATCTGCCAATGACTATTTATCACATCATAAGGCGAACTCTCTAGCCCATCAAAGGGCACTCTCCACATGCCAAGCTGGAAGGTGCAATGAAGACTTTGGTCTTCTATATTCTTCATGGAAAATGCTTCAATGCACATGACTTCTTCATTCGCCAACTTGCTGCATCAGGCTCTGATCTGTTTGGCTTGAAGTTCTACACCCCATGGGTAATGCGGCTGATCAAACTTCACTCCGCTATCTCATATCAGCCATCTGCTCGCAATCATCGGATTTTTCTACCTGAGCCTGCCAAGGAACCTCTAAGTCTTCAGAATGCAGAGCATCAAAGTTTTTCTCAGAACATTGAAGGAGTTGAAGCAGTCACTCGTGTGTATCCTTTGGCTGGCACTACACATGCACCGCATCCTGCTCTCACTGAAGCCACTGACAGTACAACTGCCCCACGACCCAAGAAGCGCACTCGTGTTCTCAATGACCGAGAGCTTCTTGTGGCTCTTCATCAGAAACATGATAGGCATCATGACTGGCTGAAGTGTCAAATGCAAAGCCTCTTGGTGGATGTTAATCACATTCGCAATCTTGCCACCAAGAATGCCTTTGTTGCCCATGAAACCTCTCACCGCACATGGAAAGGGCTGACGCTGATGTGTTCTGAAGATGATCTTCAAGAGGATGGCTTCTCTGAGCACTTCAAGTTTGACTCCACACCCCCTCGAAGGGCAGTGCTGCGACGAACTCCATCTCTTGAAGACTCTGAGTTCTCTTCCTCTGCCGAAACTGTAAATGCCAGAGTGATCGAGGATGACGACGATGTTACTTCACCGCCGCGTCCTTCAGCACGCTTTGACACTGCTCCACGCTCTTCTGCACCACCGAACACCACCAACGACCCTGCTGCTTTACCCACTCTTCATGGGAACGAGTAGAGGCTCTATGTCTTCAAACCTTTTTGGTCCTTACTGACAAAAGGGGGAGAAGCATATGAGTTTAATAGTCTTCAAGCGGGCCCATATGGGCGGGTGCTTCATATTTTGCTTAGTGTTTACAACTCTCGTTTTGTTACATTTGGTTCTTTGAGTTGTAACACTTAAACTCAATGGTCGTCTACTACCTATTTGCCATTTTGTGATGCGATGATAAATTCCGCATGTGCGACGATAAATTCCGCACTTGGATCATTTTGCAGATGTCCATTTTCCATTATGCATGTCATTATCTTCACATACCTTCACATGCATAGTGGATTGTCATCATAAGTTGAAGAGGATCTCCACAAGCACAACCTGCCATGTGCATTTGCATTCCAAAAGCAAACTACTTATATGCACATCTTCAGGGGGAGCCCTTGCAACTTATGAAGACAATTCCTTATCCTTTACAATTTCACATATTTTATTCCCTGTTGAAAACTTCAACTAGTTTGTCATCAATCACCAAAAAGGGGGAGATTGTAAGTGCATCTAGTGCCATTCCTAGTTGGTTTTGGAGTATTGATGACAAACCTAGTAGAGGGACTAATGTGTTTGTGAGAATTGCAGGATAACACAGGTAGAAGTCCCTCATTGATTCGGTTTTCCTACCAGAGATGACCCCTAAAAATGTATGAAGACATTGATGTCAAAGGTGGTATATGAAGATATTCACATTGAAGACTATGACAAGAGAAGACATCGCATGAAGCCTATGGAGCTCAAAGACTTAGATCTTTCGTAGTTCTTTTTCTTCTTCTTTGTTGAGTCATAGGAACCACCGTACTGTTAAGTGGGGTCCAAGAGAACCAGTCATAATGACTGAAGTGATGCCTAACCAAAACCTATGTCTTCGAGTGAAGACTATGAGAGCAAATCTTTTCCAGAGTCGGACAAGTCAGCTTTGCTTGTAGCCCAAGTAAAGTTGCCGTGTGAGTTTGAAATCTGACCGTTGGAACACGTGTCAGTTCCTTAGTGACCCAGGGTCATTTCGGATAAATCAGGTCGGGTTGCCCAGTGGCTATAAATAGCCCACCCCCTACAACCAAAAATGGTTGGCTGCTCAGAGTTAGTGTACGACTTTTGTCGTTTGAGAGCAACCCACCTCGAAGCCCTTGAGAGAGAATTCCTTGCGAGGATAAAGCCCTAACCACCCAGAGCCAAAGAGAATTAGGCATCACTTAAGTCTTCTTATCTGTGTGATCTGAAGACTTATTACACTTGAGGACTGTGAATCCTCCAGCCAGTTAGGCGTCGCGTTCTGAGCATCCAAGAGACATTGTGGATTGCCGGTGAACGAAGTCTGTGAAGGTTTGGGAGTCTACCTTGAAGACATACCAGAGTGATTGGGCGAGGTCTGTGTGACCTTAGCTCAAGGGGAATACGGTGAGGACTGGGTGTCCTGAGCTGCGTGTTCAGGACTGGGTGTCCGGGACTGTGTGTCCTCAGGTTTAAATACCTAGCCGCCCTAACCAGACGTACAGTTGTCACAGCAACTGGAACTGGTCTAAGACATCATTGTCTTCAACGAGTCACTGGTTTCATCCTTCCCTTCTCTTTACATACTGTTACTCCTTGTGAAGTCATTGTATGATTGCACTATCTTTTATCTTCACTTAGTGATTGCGTGTTCTGTTTGGCTTCATAATATCTTCCTACCTGATCCTTACTACACTGCTGCTATTAGTCATTGTGCTTTCACTCTATTGAATACTTGACTATGGCTTGCCTAGTGTAGTCTACCTTCCGCTGCAGGGTAATAGGTTTATTTTTATCGTTTGTCTTCATAACTTCCACGTTTTGAAGACTTTCATAAAAATCGCCTATTCACCCCCCTCTAGTCGATATAACGCACTTTCAGTTACCACTACAGGCCCCTCTTGCCTCTCTGGATCTCCTTTGACTCGAGCGGCGACAGTTCACCTCCACAGCCAGCGCCTCGCTGGGGCTGGGTCACCTTCGTAGCAGCCGCCCGTTGGGAGTCACCATGGCCTCGCTCTTATAATTTCAAGCCTAGGCCAGGTGAGGGAGCAGCATGGTGGTCAAACACTGCACGTAAAACAGTTCGAGATCAATGAAACATCTGCTGGGGCCAGCCCCATCGGTCGTCCGGATAAAGACATCAAGTGATATCCATCTAAATCTATTTCTAGTACATATTGTTTTTGTCAAAGAACAATTACTTTGTCTGTGTATTTTTATATATGCAGGACAATGATTCATCGTTTGCTGTTGGATGGGTGTGCGCAAGCCGCCACCCGTGCAATTCGATCTACATCAACTCGCTAGAATCGCGCCAGCGATTAATTGGCCATACGTGCGGCTTACCGCACCCACGATTGACTCATCATCTGCACCTGCGGTCAAACCGTTTCCAACACTGTTGCCGACTCTCCCCGCCAGCACCGGCTTACAATGCCATAGCCGACTCATCTGTCCGAGCCGTCTATGATGCTGCGGTCATTTTACTGTCCGTCGTGCGATCTAGCCTATTCAATGTGCCGGGTTGACTAACGGACACCGGTAGGGATCATAAAGTCCAAATGCATCAGGTGATATCCGTCCAGACTATTTTAAATAGCACATATTAAATTGTTTGAGAACAATTACTCTGGTGTATAATATTTTTTGCCGGACCATTATTCATTACAAAAAATGTGTCGCATAAGGGGTGCGCGCCAACGTCACGTTTGCACTAGTACTTATTCATGCCGTGATGCTCGGTGGATACATACGTGAGTCGCCACTCCCAGACGTCAGCACCATCACGCACCGGCATCTGCGCCCGCTTACTGATGGAACATGTCAACTATTTATGACAAAAAGTGATATTATACCGCGAAAATGGAGGCATGCCAACATCTTTTGGCACAGGTGGTCGTCGTTACTCAATGGACTCCCGCACCGGCTTACAACGCCGTGATCGGCACATCTTTCTGCTCCTACGGTCGATTCACCCGTGTTGGATTTCAGTGATCATCAACTCCATGGTGAATAGTTTCTGGCCTAACATATCAGGTGAAATCCATCCAGCATATATTTTATATTGTTTTCTTTAAAAAGAGCAATTATTCTATCTTGTAAGTTCTCCAATGCAGGATGAGGTTATTATAACATTGCGCTGTTGAAGGACCCATACCAGTTTATATCACGGTCAAATATGGAGAGTCTCAAGCCAACTCCTCGAGTAATCTTAAGACCCAGGGGTACAATGACATGACTCGGGAACTCCGGGTCATTGAAGGGAATGATAATCCGATTCCGGAGGACACCGCCATATTGAATAAAATTTAAAGGCCGTCAGAAAATTGTCGGTTCAAAATAAAGCTTCTGGTTTAAAATATGGTTCAAGAGACATCTCTCTCCCGCAAAGCTTTGAAGCTCTCAAATCCGGTTCAAACATCCGTCTCAAGGTAAATTTGTCTCTTACAAAACTTCTAAGCTCTCAAATCCGGTTCAAACATCCGGCTCAAGGAAAATCTGTCTCCCACAAAGTTTTGAAGCTTTCAAATCCGGTTTAAAGTTCCGGTTCAAAAATAATTTCTCTCGTATGATTAGAGTTCTCAGAAAAATTAATGGTTGCCAAAGAGAACTTGTTGCGATGATGCGTGGTTCAAACATGGGTATCCTGCCTTTCGACTTACCTTATTATGGTCTCTTGGGGGCTTCCTGCTCATCGAGCATAGCTGTCGGTACCCTATTGATTGGTGCGATGCCAAAATTTATATGGTCACTTGGGGGCTTCCTATTCAAACATAGGTCATATTCGAACCAAAGAGAACATAGCTGTCGGTACCCTCTTGATCGGCACACTACCAAACTCACTAGGGGGTTTCTTGATCATATTCGAATCATAGCTTAACCCCTTTTGGGTCCGACTTGGATCGTATTCGAATCAGGGTCGTTAAAAACCTCTCAAGGTCATTTGAGGGCTTCCTTTTAAAACATAGGTCGTATTCGAACCAAAGAGAACATAGCTGTCGGTACCCTCTTGATCGGTGCAACACCAAAGCCACTGGGGGCTACATGATCGTATTTGAATCCTGGCTTAACCCCTTTGGAACAGTTTACTGATCGTATTCGAATCAAAAACCTCTATTTTTATTTGGTTTAAGTTTTTGCAAACAATCTTTGGTTTTGTCTTGAGACTTTTTTGTTCAGATCTAAGTATAAGTGTGGTTTCGTTTAAACCCGGCTTGGCTTTGGACGGTAAGTCGCCAACATGTGACAATCATCATATATTTGGAAGTATTGGCTTTTAAGGATTGGGTTATCACCCTTACTGCACAGGTCATGTAAACCGGCAGTACAAATTCAGTATCACAATGGTTATATGTGGGATATTATGACCTGCCCTGTGGTAAACCACCAAGGGATATTGTGATCTACTTGTGTGCAGGATAAGACTACATTTGGGTGGTTACCCGCCCTGGCTTTTGATGTTAAGTCGCCAGGGCATATGTTGTTTAAAGTCCATGCAGGATTTACAGAGCTATGACTTACATAAATGATTAAGTTCCAGCCCATCGTCAAAGATTGAAATTGGTGTCTCAAAAGGGTTATCAATTCTTGATTTTCTCAAAGGCTATAAGCCGTCGGGTTATAAAAATTCCGGTTTACAATGGAGGCGTATTAAATTGTCATCGGCCAAGAGCCGCCGGGTATTTAAACTTCGGGTTTACTTATCAACAGATGAGGTTTGCAAAGTCGCTTTAGCGCAATGGCTATTATATTATCAATGGATATAATTTATTCTACAATTGAAGGAATAGTCTCGAGTCGCTGCAGGCTTACGACCCGACACTTGGGGGCTACATTATTCAAGTTGAGATTACATCAAATATGCAAGTCTCGTGTCGCTGCAAGCATGCACCATGACACTTGGGGACTAATGCAAAATCATTTTTTCCTCACCTTATTGAAGGCCCGACTCATCACAGCATAATGAGCCGGCCCTTGGGGGCTACGCGTTGCTGTTCAAAGTTTACATGATTATATTTACAAAGTCCCTGTTCATTATTGCATAATGACCTGGCCCTTGGGGGCTACACTGGTTGAAGTTTTTATGAGCATCAGGCAATTACAAGTCCCAGGTTGCTGCAAGCATGACAACACGACACTTGGGGGCTACATAATATGGATTATTCAGTTTTTTAGTGACTGAGATGAACAACATGGATTTCTTCAAAGTGGAAGTATTTATATTGAAGCAAGTCTTAACTTATCACTTTGTTCTGCTCAAGACTTGGGGGCTATAGGTAATATGGATATAAGATCAATTACATGACCCGGTGTCAACAACAATTATGACCCGGCATCGTCTGTTTTATAACCCGACAATTTTGATAATAATAAACCAGCAAGTTTTACATCTTCAAGCCAGCTGAAAGTCAGATGAGTATTTCAAGACCAATATTTTTTAATCTGGCGCTTTGGAAGCTGGTTCAAGTGGATTATTTCTTCACAATATTTCTCTACAAGAGACCAATGTCAGCAAATTGACTCTGAAGCTGGCCTATTGACCCGGACTTTTCAAAAGAAGTATCTGGATTTTTTGCATTGAAAAAGTTGAAACATGTCTGCTAAAAAAGATTTGATATGAGATCATGGATATGTACATATTAAACAAAGAAATGACAAGGCCTTAACAATGATCAAATGCCGGCCCAGAAGAACCTTCGACCCGACGTGTAATCTATCAAAGTTGGTCTTGATTTGTAGGATCAGTTTAAAATGGATAAATCCAAATTAAACTAGGGGCTAATGTCGGGGATATACCCCGCGGTATAACCCGGCCAGAAGTATGACCCGACCGGATTTGGCGGCTCATAGAGACCCGGCGAGTATTTGGTGACTTACCGATGACCCCAATGGCGGGTCAGATGGATGACAAGGCCCAAGGCCTAGAAGGCTGGTTCATGTGATGGTGGGCCGACTTAAGAGTAAGACATAAGGAATATTCTCCTGCAAAGGAAGCAAGACTAGGACTCCACTTGTAATAGAGTAATCCTAATCCTACCAGGACTAGTCATGTAACCTGCCCCTTCAACTTATATAAGGAGGGGCAGGGCTTCCCAAAAGGGGGAGAAGAAGCAAGAAACAATCTCTAGGGCTAGACACAAAGGGGGAGCCGGCTTATGCGGTGACTCTCTCATGAGCATAATGAGATCTAGCCACAAACAACACGTAGGGCTATTACTGGATGATGTTTCCCGGGGCCCGAAGCTGTCTAAATCCTTGTCTTGTGTTGTGTATCTCAATTCCGCTCAACCCCTCTCAAGCTACTACAAAGATGCGTTGGCCTCATGACTAAGTCCTCACACTAGGACATCTGCCGTGACAATTCCACGACAGGTAGTAAAGGTAAATTCTCTCTATAGATTTGATGAAGGTGATATTCCTTGTAATAAGTCTGCTAGCCAATGCTTAGATGAGTTTGATAATTTTATTGTTAAACAAGAAAACTTCAATGCTTATGTTGGTAGACAATTGAAACGCAATGCTGATATGCTTGAACACTTGAGTGATTATATGTCTAGAGTTAAAGGTGAACTCAAACTTATTAGTAAACATGCTTCTATGGTTACCACTCAAGTAGAACAAGTACTTAAGGCTCAGAATGATTTGCTCAATGAATTAAATAACAAGAAAAATGATAATTCTGTTAGAGTTATGACTAGAGGGGGTAAAATGACTCAGGAACCTTTGTATCCTGAGGGCCATCCTAAGAGAATTGAGCAAGATTCTCAGAGAACTAATGTTGATGCACCTAGTTCTTCTAAGAAGAAGAAGAGAAATGATTGGACTTCACATGCTTCTAGTGAACCTGTTGTTGACACACCTGTGAATCCCAATGATATTTCTATTTCTGATGCTGAAACACAATCTGATAATGAACATGAACCTAGTGATAATGTTAATGATGATGTTCATGTTGATGCTCAACCTAGAAATAATAATGATGTAGAAATTGAACCTGCTATTGATCTTGATAACCCACAATCAAAGAATCAACGTTATGATAAGAGAGACTTCGTTGCTAGGAAACACGGTAAAGAAAGAGAACCATGGGTTCAGAAACCCATGCCTTTTCCTCCTAAACCATCCAAGAAAAAGGATGATGAGGATTTTGAGCGCTTTGCTGAAATGATTAGACCTATCTTTTTGTGTACGCGTTTCACTGATATGCTTAAAATGAACCCTTATGCTAAATACATGAAATATATTGTTACAAATAAAAGAAAGATACCAGAGGCTGAAATTTCCACCATGCTTGCTAATTACACTTTTAAGGGTGGAATACCAAAGAAACTAGGAGATCACGGAGTACCAACTATACCATGCTCTATTAAAAGAAACTATGTTAAAACTGCTTTATGTGATCTTGGAGCCGGTGTTAGTGTTATGTCTGTCTCTTTATATCATAGACTTGATTTGAATAAGTTGACACCTACTGAAATATCTTTGCAAATGACTGATAAATCAACTGCTATACCTGTCGGTATTTGTGAGGATGTGCATGTTGTGGTTGCAAACGTTACTATTTTAACAGACTTTGTTATTCTTGATATTCTCGAGGATGATAGTATGTCGATTATCCTTGGTAGACCCTTTTGAATACTGCAGGGACTGTTATTGATTGCAACAAAGGCAATGTCACTTTTCATGTTAATGGTAATGAGTATACGTACACTTTCCGTGGAAACAACCTCAAGTCCATAGTATCAATTCTATTGGAAAATTTTCAACGATTATTATTGGAGGTTTTGAATTTCCTCTTCCTACTGTCAAGAAGAAATATGATATTCTTATTGTTGGGGACATGCATATCCCCGTTGAGGTAACCTAGTGTTATTTGAAAATTCTTCGGTTTCATGTTATTCGAAAAGAGTTTGTTAACAAGACTTGATCAACCTTGTTAGTGGATTCCTTTTGATGAGCATGAGATGGATGAATTTAGAAAACACAACTCTCTGTACCCTCTTTTTACTTTCTGTTATTTATATTAAATAAAGAAAAAATATATTATTTTCTGTCTGTTTTCTGAATTATCCTTGCAATGAAAAATACCCCAAAAATAAAAGTTCTTCAAATGCCCTGAAAATGAAATATGATTTTTTCCAGAATATTTAAGAATTTTTGGCACTGAGAACACACCAGGGGGACCCACCATGTGCCCATGAGGGTGGAGGGCGTTCCCACCCCCCTCGGCGTGCCCCCTGCCTCATGGACCCCACGTGGGTCCCCTCCACTTATTCTTGCACCCACATGCTTCGTCTTGTTCCAGAAAAAATCATCCACCAACTCAAACCCGAGTTCTTGCTGATCTTGCTGCCATTTTCGATCTCCTTGCTCAAAGCTCCATTCACAAAACTGCTTTGGTGGATTGTTCTTTGGTATGTGACTCCTCCAATGGTCCAATTAGTTTTTGTTCTAAGTGCTTTATTTATTGCATTTTTGTTGCTTCTTAGGTGACCCTGTTCTTGAGCTTGCATCTAAAATTTATGTGATCAAAAGTTGTTTTAATACATGATATGGCCTCTAGGCACTTGTAGGAGTAGTTGCCATCAATTTTGTTGAGTTTGGTTCACTTTTATTTTAAGTTACTAAAAATTCCAGAAATTTTCAGAAAAAGATGAAGAGATTCTTGAGGGGCTCATCGAGCCGAAGCTCTAAGGATAAGCAAAGTGAAGAAAATAAGAAGCCCAAATATAATCTCCCTCATACTGCGGAGGTTTGGCCGTGTGAATGGCCTTGTGATGAGTTCTTGAGAGAAGCCGGGATTTATGAAGATTTTTATTATTTGGCTGAAAATGCAGGCCTCACCGACTTCCTCCACGACCAGCATGAACAATATCTCTTACTCACTAATATTTTTGTGCAAAATTTTCATTTCCATGCTAGGAGATCACCACCTTCGGTGGAATTTTATTTATATGATGAGCATAAGGAGATGTCACTTTCTGATTTTTGCCGGGTTTGTAGGATACCCTTTGAGGGCAGCATAGAGGAACCACATCGTAATGATGTGGAGGGATTTATTGATACAATTGCTGTAGGGGAAACGAGGAAAGTTTCTGATGTAAGGATCACTAGCATACATTTTCCTGTTCTACGTTACTTTGCAACATTTGCTAGTAGATGCTTAATTGGTCACGGGAACTATGGAAATCTTAGTGCCCCTGATATTGTTATTTTGCGCCATGCTTTGTTTCATGATACCACTTTTAGTTTAGGCGCTATTGTTGCTAAACGGTTAAATCTGAACCGTACAAAGGGTCCCGTCTTAGGAGGCATCTTCGCCTCGCACCTTGCTGCACACTTTGACATACCTATTAGGCATTATGAGAAAGAGGAAAAGCTGCTGCCCCATATTTTGCTAGATTATAAGAGCATGGTAGCACATGATTTTATTGTTAAGCATAAGAAGAAGATGCTTAACTATAGACTGATATTTAATAAGAATCACTTTGAGACTATTATCTTGCCTGCTCCCTCTTTGTTCAACATATGTTCAGGCACGTACCTTGTTTTGCTGGAGGCTATTTAGGCATACGAGAGCCTGATATCAGCTCCAGAGTCGGAGCCACTATCTGATCCTCACCGTCAGTCTGTTTATCAGTGGGATCCGGAGGAGATCGCCAACTAGTGGCACCTTGAGGATCCTTTTCAGTACACCGGAGAGGGAAGCTTTGAGCCATGGCCCTAGACCCACTTAGGCCAAAAGCCTAAGCTTGGGGGAGTACGTATTTCTTATCGACATTACATTCATGCTCACACACTCATGCCAGTTGTCGGTGCTCATACTTTTTCATTGTATCATCCATGCTAGTTATTTTCTTTTTCTCGCTTTCTTCTTGTGTGTTTGAAAAACCTTAAGAAAAACCAAAAAAATTAGTTGTAGCTTTTAGCTAGTTTACTTTCCATGCCTGTAGTAGTAGTAATTAAAAAGAAAACCCAAAACAATTTCTCGTTCTTCTTTTGCTTGTTGGGAGCTTTCACGTGTAAATAGTTTTATTTCTTTTCTTTGGTGGTCGAGAGGAGAAGACCATGATGAAAATGTTGAGTGGTTCTCATATGCATTATTGTTGATCTAACAAAGAGCCCATATTACCTTGTCTTCTCCTGTATATTGAATGCTTGCAGATTCCAGCTTAGTCCAATGCACGTGCACTATTATTATTATCCACACTATTCGGTTGTGCAAGTGAAAGGCAATAATGACGATATATGATGAACTGATTGAGATGAGAAAAGCTGGTATGAACTCGACCTCTCTTGTTTTTGTAAATATGATTAGTTCATCGTTCCCGATTCAGCCTATTATGAATGAAACATGTTTGCAATGAGAATTAGAGATTATAGTTGCTCATGCCATGCTTAATTTTCTAGGAGTTTATAATGGTTTACCTTGCGTGCCAACATGCTATTAAAATGGTTGTGATGTCGTATGATAGGGTGGTATGCTCCTTTGAACGATTCGAGTGGCTTGACTTGGCACATGTTCAAGCATGTAGTTGAAACAAAATCAACATAGCCTCTACGATATTTATGTTCATGGTGAATTATATCCTACTCATGCTTGCATTTGGTGTTGATTAATTTTAATGCATGTTCATGACCGTTGTCGCTTTCTAGCTGGTCGCTTCCCAGACTCTTTCTAGCCTTCACTTGTACTAAGCGGGAATACTACTTGTGCATCCAATTCCATAAACCCCAAAGTTATTCCATATGAGTCCACCATACCTTTCTATATACGGCATCTACCTGCCGTTCCAAGTAAATTTGTATGTGCCAAACTCTAAACCTTCAAATAAACATTCTGTTTTATATGCTCGAATAGCTCATGTATCAACTAGGGCTGTCTCTATCCTCCATGCTAGGCGGGTTATTCTCAAGAGGAGTGGACTCCGCTCCTCACTCACGAGAAAATGGCTGGTCACCAGGATGCCCAGCCCCCTGCTCAAATCAAATCAAAATAATTGCAAACAAAACTCCCCCAGGATTGTTGTTAGTTGGAGGCACCCGTTGTTTCGGGCAAGCCATGGATTGATGCTTGTTGGTGGTGGGGGAGTATAAACTTTACCATTCTGCTTGGGAACCTCCTATAATGTGTGTAGCATGGAAGATATCGAGATCTCTCGGTTGTTATGTTGACAATGAAAGTATATCGCTCAAAATATTATTCATCTCTGTTTCAAAACCGAGCTCTGCCACCTCTACAAATCCCTGCTTCCCTCTATGAAGGGCCTATCTATTTACTTTTATGTTGAGTCATCACCCTCTTATTAAAAAGCACCAGTTGGAGAGCACCGCTGTCATTTGCATGTATTACTGTTAGTTTACATTGAGTATGACTTGACTTGACTCGATCTCTTTTACCATGAATTACAATGTCTAGTCAGTCCTTGATCTTTAAAGGTGCTATGCATTTATGTTTTGCGGTCTCAGAAAGGGCTAGCGAGATACCATCTTGTTATATCATATTATGATTGTTTTGAGAAAGTGTTGTCATCCGAGATTTATTATTATTGCTCACTAGTTGATTATGTCATTGATATGAGTAAACATGAGACCTAAATGTTATTGTGAATATGGTTAGTTCATAATCTTTGCTGAAAACTTGAATGCTGGCTTTACATATTTACAACAACAAGAGCAAACCGAGTTTGTAAAAGTTTTTCTTTATCACTTTCAGTTTATCAACTGAATTGCTTGAGGACAAGAAAATGTTTAAGCTTGGGGGAGTTGATACGTCTCCAATGTATCTACTTTTCCAAACACTCTTGCCCTTGTTTTGGACTCTAACTTGCATGATTTGAATGGAACTAACCCGGACTGACGCTGTTTTCGGTAGAATTGCCATGGTGTTATTTTTGTGCAGAAATAAAAGTTCCTTGGAATGACCTGAAAATCAACGAAGATTATTTTTGGAATATATAAAAAATACTGGTGAAAGAATCAAGGCCAGGTGGCCCACACCCTGTCCATGAGGGCGGGGGCGTGCCTACCCCCCTAGGCACGCCCCTACCTCGTGGGCCCCCTGGCGCTCCACTGACCTCAACTACAACTCCATATATTCACGTTCAGGGAGAAAAAAATCAAAGAGAAGGATTCATTGCGTTTTACGATACGGAGCCGCTGCCAACACTACAAAAAAATAAACTTCCGTGATGATACATGTTTGTCATAGTAGGTCGCATTTTCTATCATGCATGTACATCCATGACGATTTTATGACAGAATCAAGATAGTCATACCTGTGCTGTCGTAGAAGTGTTCCATGACATTACCAAAATTATCATCACGGAAGTGTCCACTTCCATGACGATAAATCCCGCGTCACAAAAGTGCTTTCGTCAAGGGTGACCGACACGTGGCATCCACCATAACGGAACGCCGTTAAGCTATCGAGTCGGGTTTTGGATCCGATAACCCGTTAACAACCCCAACCAATGGGGATTTTCCACGTGTAAAATCATCATTGGCTGGAGGAAACACGTGTCGGCTCATCGTTGGGACAGATGTCATCTACTCATTGGACAAAAGGCGCCTATGATACGTCGACACGTGACACGGCCCAACAGAGGCCTAATCCTGTGAAAAGGCCGCCTCGTTTGACTTGGTCAAAAGGTGGTGAGCCGGCCCATGTAAAGCGTGTTAACGGCCTGTTCGCATATAGCCCATTTACAGCCCGCTCCCAAGGCCCGTTATGCCCTATCTGAATTAGGTCCAGTAGCGTCATTTGGGCCACCCAATATGATTACAGCCCGTTTTCACTTCTGGCCCATGTATGGCCCATGATGTCTTTCGGCCCATATGAGGCCCTATGTAACTCTTGGCCTATTAACGGCCCGTGGTGAAACTGCCCGTAATGAATAGTGTATCAATTTACACCCATTAACGGCCCATGGTGAAACTGGCCCGTAATGAACAGTGTATCACTTTATACCCATTAACGGCCCGTTATTCCGTTGGGCCATTTCCAGCCCATGTTATCTTTCGGCCTTCTTAGAGCCCATTTATTCTTGGGCTAATTTCCAGCATTCGTTTACTTACGGCCCGTTACTATCATTTTCTGCTTGTGGGCCAAATTCAGTCCGTGGTTACAGTCGGCCCGTTTGTGGTCCATTAATACGTTGGTCCGTTTTCATAGCATCATCAAATACGGCCCATTAACGATGGCCCATTATGGTCAGCCCATGAACGGACGATTCCAACTCTAGCCAGTTTACGGCCATAATGTGGCCTGTTATTGGCCCATGTTTGGCCAATTGATCATACTGCCCGTATAAGGCCCATTGATGATACGGCCCGTAGAAGGCCCATTATTTCTACGGCCCGTAGAAGTCCCACTGTTTCTACGGCCCGTAGAAGGCCCACTATTTCTACGACCCCTAGGAGGCCCAGTGTCACTACAGTAAATATTAGCCCATGGTTATTGTGGCCTAGTTTTAAAAAATAGGTTATTGCACCACTAGCAAACCTCAGAAAAAGAACTGCAATGACTACAAGCAAACAAATAAACAAGACAACAAGGAAATAAATAAGCAAGCAACTTACGCTAGGCTATCACGGCTATCGCACATATTATATCCACTCGGCATCAAAGTTCGCCACCAGTGCAAATAAATGCGCCGACAAAAGAATATACAAAACTGAGAGCACTTCAGAAGGCACTAGGCCTGGCCAGGTCGGGCCCCCCAAACAGCTGAAGAAGCTGAGTAGACCTTAGCTGTGTCAACAATAGATGCATCAACACTAGATTTAAGGCATGATGGTGCGCACGACAGTCCTCTCACATCTTCATTGCATCTTTGACTTCAAGTCGGAGTTGAGCTGAAGCAAGCCTTTCCGCTTTAAGTTGAGACTGAAGAAGTCGAACTGATTAAGGCAGCGACTACATAGAGGTTGTCTGACACCTACTGGTGAGTAGCTTCAACTCACTGTCTTCATCAAGACAGGACCTTGGGGTCATCTTGCTGTCCTCAAGATGGTTTGGCTCACTATCTTCCCTAAAGTTCTGCCTGACGTAAGAGATACGAGTCTGAAAGAGAAACAAGGAGGCACATAACAAGTTTCACAATTATATAAGCAAATAAATGGATCTGTTCTGCATAAGGAACATGTTTTTACAACTACAATTTGAAACTGGTAGTTGTTGCAAACATCCAATCAGATGTAAACAAAAAAGCAAACAACAGTGGAGGAAATGATGCCTATCCAAATCTATACTAGAACAAAGTTTGAAGGCTTGAGAAGGTTGAACTTACATTACATGTTAACACGGGCTAGACAAAGCCCTTCTCCATGTTGATGGAAGGATAATTCAATAAATTCCCCAAAGAAAATTCTTTATAAGCGTTGCCATTATTCTACATTTTGCAAAGAGTAAATATAGATCAAATAATATTGGAAGAAACAGAGGATAATGAAACTCAGGTGCAGATTGATGATACATAATCAAATAGCAATTAATTAAGTATAGCGTTACAAGGCAAAAGGGAGAGAGGTACTGACAAGAGCAATGCAGAGCCCATTATTGTTTTGAGATCGTATGATCCTTTGAGCAAGGAGATTCATCTGAAATTAGTTTTCATACAAGATAGAAGGTAAGGTACAAGCAGAAATTTAGGATTTCAAATTTTGAATTGATATCATAGACAGTACCTGACACTGGGCTCCCAGCAATTCTAATAGGGGTTTGGCCACTGGAGTAGGGGTAAAGTGTGGTACAGTTGGGCATGTGTTTTCTGTGGCTGCTGATCTATCTAATTTAACAGATATCACTACCTTTTCCAAATACCTAGTTTGTACTCCTTGAGGATCTACACTCACCCTCTTCCTTTTGGACATCTATTACGAAAGAACAACATTTGACTGGAAAAACATAGTGTGACGACACATGGAATAGGTACAGGAAATGGATAGGTATGTCATATACTCATATATGATGCTTAAACTAAGCAGATGGTGTAACAAAGTGGAAGTAATGCAAGAGGTTAGATGCAAAATATGTGCGACCAATACAACTTTGCAAAGTTAGAGCAAGCACCTTGATGGGTGAATAAGATAGGCCATCCTCCACCATGCCAAGTTTGTTAGCCAGTGGATCGTTCCGCAATATTCCTCTCATGCGCCCATTCTCATATTCATTTTGATAATGTTCAATATATGACATGCAAGGAAACATAAAAACAAGTGAGATTTTATTTGTAATGCAGAAGTGATTCTAATCCAATACTGCCTCCCTATAAATCCCTTTGTGCTATCTCTGCAATTCTTTTAAAAGATGCCACGCATGCTGTAATTTGTTGTGTGCATTAATATAATGTGGCCTACTACTCAAAATATGAGAGCCCCAGAAGTGATGACACTTCGCATATGATAGCTTCAACATATAGTAAAGAAGAACAAGTCGACCTGACCTGACCTGTCATATTCAAAATATACTAAGGGAGAACAACTCGACCTGACTAGTCGACCGCAAGAGAAGAGTATCATCTTAAAGAAGAGCAGAAGAGCAAGCAGATTGAAGATATTACAAGTCTTTCAATACAATGTCGGTTGGCCACCCATGATGAACCAGAGCACACAGAGAAATACTATTCTTTCCGGTCTCTCCATATGTGGCTGACATGCATTTCGAAACTAAAGTAGGAACATTTAGCTAACCAATTAAACATCTCTCAGTTTTACTAATATCAGCAATAATATCAGATATGAATTTGTACAACTAAGCTTGTTTAGCTCGATGGGTGTGTCACATCCCTGGTCCTGTTATGCACTAGGCTAGACCTCATGTGAGCATCATGTTTTAATTCAAATGAAATTTGAATTGAGGGATTTTCAAAGCCTCAGAAACCTTCTAAAAATGATCAACATTAAAATCTTCTCAAAGAAGCCCAAGAAAATGTTCCTCTTAGTCTCTGAAAATATTGCAAAGAGGTAAAACTCAAAACAATATTTTTGGTATCTCAGAGTTAATTATTTTGGGCCTTTGAATTAAATAAATAGCTATTTGCATTGGATATATATTTGATATATAAATAATATATGTCCAATAATACTGGAACATTTTATGTGGTTTGGTATATTTTAGTCCTAGCCACATAACTATTTCCAGGATTTTATAAAATGGTTTAGTGTCTAAAACTAAATCAAAACAAACTACAGAAAATAGAAAACAGAATTAAATAGAAATAAAAGAGAGAGAGAGAAGGACTTATCTGGCGCTCACCCGGTAGCCAGCCGGCCCAGCTCCTGTGCGGCCCAGCCCATCTCCACTTCCCCCCCCCTGTCGTCTTCCTCCTCGCCAGAAGGACCGAGGCGTGGCGCGCGCGCCCGAGAGCCCCGGCCACCTCCTGCTTACCTGCTCGCCGCTGGAGGCACCTGAGGGTGCCACGCACTCCCCTCGACCCTCTCCTACTCTCCCGGTGCCCCTCTCGCTCTCCCTCGCCCTCATCCTCTCCCCCTCCTCTGTCCTCCTCACCCGAACGGAGCCGCCGCCACCAACGAGAACCACCATGGCCATCGGCCACCCCACGCCTCACCGACGCCCCAGGAAGCTCTGCCTCGACCTACTCATCCTCCCCACCACTCCAAGCAACACCAGGAGCCCTGCAGTGACGCCATCGCCGCCATCTTCACCGACGGGCATCGAAGATCGCCGGCCCGATTCTCCGTCTCCAGGTCGCCCCCGAGCCCACTGAGACGCGCTCTGCAACCACAGTGAGCTCATGGACCGATTCCCCCTCCTCTCCTGCTCGCGTTCTTGCTCTAGCCCCGTTCCCCACCTCTGCCGAAGCTTGCCGCCGCCACGGCCGACGAGCTCCATGCTCCTGAGCTCGTCCGCTCGCCCGAGCATCACCAGCGTGCTCGCCGCGCTCTTGTGAACCTGCAGCACCCACGGGTTCTCCCTGTTGTGCACCGTAGCACCGTTTCCGCCAACGCCCGAGGTCCGGCAGCCGCTGAGCTCGACGCCGGCGAGGATTACGGCCACCCCAGCTCGCCCCGGTTGCACTATTGGATGCGCGGGATCGCCAGCTTCCCGTAGAGCCCAGCGGCGCCTCGAATGGCTCCCTGTATCGCAATTCCGAGCCGCCCCGCCGCTACTGTCGTCGCCGGCGACATGTCGCCGGCAGGTTTGACCTGATCGGCCCAGGGGTTGACCCCCCCTGACGTGTGGGCCCAGGCGCCTGCTTAATTAGTGTTAGGTTAGTTAGTGTTAATTAACTTAGTTAATTAGGTGAGCCACTGACATGCGGGCCCCGCCCGGCTAACTAAGTTAGTTAGGGCTAATCATATTTAGGTTAGTCACTGACCAGTGGGCCCAATCCAGTTAGTTAGGGCTAACTAACTTGGTTAGTTGACTGGGTCACTGACCAGTGGGTCCCACTGGTTAGGTTTGACCTGGTCGACGCCTTTGACCTGCTGACGTCACCCTAGCGTCATGCTGACGCAGTATATGCTTCTGGGATTTTAAATAAATCAGAAATGATTTATTTATTTTCAGAATATGCCCTAAACTTCAATAAATCATAGAAATTCAACCGTAACTCCAAATTAAATAATTTATATATGAAAAATTATCAGAAAAATTCAAGGAATCCATCTGTACCATTTTCATGCATGTTAGAACAACTTATAACTGCTGTTTAGCACAAATTAATTAATGGCATTTGAATAATCACATATGGAGTTTGAATTTGAATCTTGTATTCAAACCAACTTCATTTAATCTGTTGCTAGTTGCATTAGCTCAAAACACATTCATATTGCCATGTCATAGCATGCATCATTTTGTGCATTGCATTGATTGTGTTCTTCTTTGTTGCCGGTATCTGTTCCCTCCCGGTAGACGATGTTCCGACGTTGTGATCGTTGACACTGATGAAGACTCAATGTTATCTTTAGAAGTGCCAGGCAAGCAAAACCCCCTTGTTCATTCCGATACAATCCCACTCTCTCGCTCCTGCTCTCTTTTACTGCATTAGGACAACAACGATTCATCTGTTACTTGCTGCGGTAGCTGAACCCCTTTATCCTTTGCATGACCTGTCATTCCACAGTAAATAGATGAAACCCACTAGCATGGGTAGGAGTTGTTTGAGCCCTGTTGTGCCTACTCATTCTTGCTTGTTTGTCATGCCTGCTACTGCTTAGAGTTGAGTCAGGTCTGATTCATCGGGGATGAATCAGAGGCGTGTGAACATGTCCTACTGTGTGTGAGCTAAGTGTGTGAACACGTTTTGGTAAAGGTAGCGGTGAGAGGCCATGTAGGAGTACATGGTGGGTTGTCTCATTGCAGCTGTCCTCAGGAACTGAGTTCTGTGTTTGTGATCCATGATTCAGCTACTACCACGCATTGGGCCCGAAACCAATGGACCCTCTCGGCTTCTTGATCACCCTTGTCCTCTGTCCAGGAGTTGCAAGTAGTTTCTGGTGTTTGTAGTATGCCGGAGGCCGTGGGCAGCACTGACCGGAGGGGTGGGCTGTGATGCGGTAGGCACGTGGCCGGGTATACCGGGCGCCCGTTTGGTGTCACGGAACCCTGTTCACATTGTTTGGGGCTGTGAGCGAAACTCCGGCCGGATCTCCTCATGGATGGAACCCGAATAGGCGATAAACCTGGACTAGAGACTCGAGTGTTTAGGCAGGCCGTGGCCGACACCCACGTTGGGCTTCCGCTTGAAGGTTGCCGAGTACATGTCGTGTAAATGGCGGTAAGTGGTGAGAGCGTGTGTGAAGAAGTACACCCCTGCAGGGTAAACATCATCTATTCGAATAGCCGTGTCCGTGAAAAAGGACTTCTGGATTGCTTATATCAGTTCATGGACAAGTGAAAGTGGATACTCTAAAATACGCAAGATAAGCGTGAGTGCTATGGATGGCGCTCTCGTAGGGAGACGGGAGCGGATCCATAGTGGTGTATTGATATGGGGAATATGTGGACTCGTGTGCGCCACCTCAAAAGAGTTACATTGCAGTCGTAGTTCAGGATAGCCACCGAGTCAAAGCTGGCTTGCTGCAGTTAAACCCCACCATCCCCTTTGTTGATAATGATGCATATGTAGTTAGTTCTGATGTAAGTCTTGCTGGGTACATTTGTACTCACGTTTGCCTATTTTATGTTTTTGCAGAGAGACTTCGGTCTCACTAGTAGTTTCGCGTGGACTTCGACGTTTAGCTTGTTACCTCAGCTACGATCTTGTGCCCCGGCAGGATCTGGTAGATAGTCAGGCTTCTCAGCCTTTTTCAGTTATAGATGTCTGTACCCAGACATGATAGCTTCCGCTTGTGCTTTGATTTGTATGCTCTGAATGTTGGGTCATGAGACCCCTGTTTGTAATATCTCGCTCCTCGGAGCCTATTGAATAAATACTTGAGTCGTAGAGTCATGTTGTGATGCCATGTTGTGTTTGCACATATCGAGCATATTGTGTGTATGTTATTGAAATGCTTGGTATGTGTGGGATCTTACTATCTAGTTGTTTATCCTTAGTAGCCTCTCTTACCGGGAAATGTCTCCTAGTGTTTCCACCGAGCCATGGTAGCTTGCTACTGCTCCGGAACACTTAGGCTGGCCGGCATGTGTCCTTCTTCGTTCCTGTGTCTGTCCCTTCGGGGAAATGTCACGCGATGAATACCGGAGTCCTGTTAGCCCGCTACAGCCCGGTTCACCGGAGTCCTGCTAGCCCAGTGCTACAGCCTGGATTCACTCGCTGATGACCGACATGTTCGATGCTGGGTCATGGATGCCTGTCCCTGTAAGTCTGTGCCACTTTGGGTTTACGACTAGCCATGTCAGCCCGGGCTCCTTATCATATGGATGCTAGCGACACTGTCATATACGTGTGCCAAAAGGCGCAAACGGTCCCGGGCAAAGGTAAGGCGACACCCGTGGAATACCGTGTGTGAGGCCGCAAAGTGATACGAGGTGTTACATGCTAGATCGATGTGGCATTGAGTCGGGGTCCTGACAGCGTTGGTATCAGAGCTTGACTGCCTGTAGGATTACCAAGCCAAACTGGTCGATGTTGAGTCTAGAAATTCTTTAGTTATATGTAGGGGAATTGATTGTGGGATGGAACGTAAGGCTCTTTTTACTCCTTATACCTCATGGCCTTCTGATCTGAGTCATCATCTTCTCTTCTACGGGGATTAAGAACTAGGCTATCTCTTCTTTCTATTAGGATCATGTGTTACTAATCAGTGGACTTATAAGATTGTTGGATTTAAGTCTCAGTTCAGTTCCTACTACTTCCGTATGTTAATTGTTGATCTCGAAACCTTGATATTGTGCTTCTGAGTGGTTATGCCACCATTTTTGTGAATGTCTCAAATCTTTTCTGAGCATTTACAGCCGTTATGCTGTCCGAGTCATCCCAGGTTTCTAAGTAGTCTGATGCAATTGCAAATCCTTTCTTCCCGTTTCAATGTTCCCATGGGCCAGATTAACCACACTAATCAGTGAGTTGAGGTACTCCGTTACCTTGACATATATGTTGGAGATATTATTATGACCCTAGGTGTCTTAGGGGATCATCTAGTAATTTAGCCATGATTTGTGTTCCCAGTGTGATGATTCTGGCCATCATTCTCGAAAGCATCCCGTGATGCTACTTAGTAATAGGTATTCTGTTCCTGGGTTCTTGAACCCGAGATTCACTCTACCTACTTCATGTTGATAGTAATTGCTAGTGCCTTTAGGATATTAGTAACCTTTGCGATAGTCCTTGAAGTCCGTGGTATCTTCTTCTTCCAAATACCATAAACTACTTATGGCAGAAGTTTCTCGTTGAATTGAAATATCACAACAGGATTATTCTTGATGAGTTCTCCATTATATATTGTGGCTCTGCCAGTTCTACCTTTCTGCATGGGTTATCCGGAAGAAATATGTTGAACTTCGTTCGACATGCTAATCCATGCATCCACAACTCAGAAAATCATATGTTCTTTTGAGTTGTCCCATCTTAGTTGTTTCCGACCCTCGCCTATCAATTGATAGTCAAGAGTATGCGTGCATTCGTTCGTCGATGCCTATTACCCTTGTGGTCTGCCAAGCCATTCTATTTCAGAATGAATAGGAGAAACAAACTCCAGAATCTCATCCATATCTAGGATGGGTCAAAGCAATTGTATTCCGCAGATCAAAATGCCAATCCAGCTTCTGGTCTTTTCTACCTTGAAGTATTACCATCTTTATATCAGGAATATCATGGGAATTGCACACCATCTTATGAATTCTTGACGCAGTAATACTTCTAATCATCATTGATAATTTCTCGGTTTCTGTGTTATTGTAACCGGAATGCCGACAAATGAATCATGGCGTGTGAAATCAATACAGCTAGCAACTCCATTGCTTGGTAGTTAAATGGACGATAACCTCATTCTTAGCGTGTTGATTATTGAATCGTCACCCTAAGGTTGATTGTGCTACCTAGTCCTTATTTCTGGTGCACTCTCCGATCAGTGAGTTAGGATAGTGCCAATCCTTGCTTATTTGATCATATCGTCTTGCCCTGAAAAGTAAGATTGTTCTCGAGCTTAGTAACATACCGGTGGTTCATGATATTCCAAATTTCTTCTCGGAAGTATCACCAGGTTGTCGCCTGACCGCTATGTTGATCTCGTGATCAAGTTGGGTTCTTGTGAACCACCTTCTCTCCAAAAATCAGTGTTAGATATCCCTGAGCTAGTTGGTTAAGCTAGACAACAACTTGGAGAGTTGGAAGATAAAAGCTTGCCTGACTTAGTTCGTTCCAAAGGGATATTCTTGTGTAGGGTGCTGAAGAAAGATGATATCTTCATCGATTGGTCCTTGTGATCAGTTGCTGGACCTATTGTCTTATCAATCTTTTGATTTGAGTGTGGGCTATCGTCAAATCAAATCAGTACCAACGATGCTCGTAATGTTGTCTTATTCGTGGTTGATCCCTCGAGCATACACCATTACATCTTTGGTCTGACCAATGCTATCACCGTGTTCACTTAACTATGGAATTCCTTTTAAAAGGAAACCTAGATGAATTGTTGTTGAGCCCATTGGCAACATCCTTATCTCCTCCATGATGTTGTTGAACATTAAGCTAGTGTTGGAAACTTTTGAAAGCATTTTCTTCATGCTAGCTCATGAAGTATTTGTTTGATGAAAGGAGTGACTTCCTCTTATACACGTGCATTTGGTGAAAGTTGCCGCCGTGAATTTGAGAAAGATTGTTTTGTTTCCTTTGGAATCATCCCAAATCAGTCATGCACACGTGCGAAGTATTCTGTAGTCTGGAGACTTGCAACCTTCATTCTATATGTGTCCCTAGCACACTAAGCCACTGATTGACTTGTTCAAGGAAAAGAAGTCTATGCTTGGGATCTAATCCATGGACTTGCGTAAAGACTTCGATATCCTCGATGATGGTTCTCCACCTGAACTCGGTAGTGTTTAATTATAAGACTGCTACGTGGCCATGCTTGTCCGGGACAACGTGTTCGCATGTTTGTAGCAGAACCAACTCATGTTTTGGAGCTTACTATCGTAGCTCACTCCCCGAGAATCCCGCAACATTATCTCGTCGATTTGTGTTGCAAACTTTCATTTTTCTTTCTAGACTTGATGAGTCTGGGATATCCTGACACCAACCAGATCTGAATCTCAGGCAGATGTGATGGTTGGAACATTTCCCAAGAATTATAATATTGGTCTGTCAATAACCGACAAGGTGGATGTCGTGGCCAACACACCCATCCGGTAGACCTATTATTATAGTATCTTGTTTGAGGAAGTTGGCCACCTCCCCATAGGGATTTCGTAGGATTACTCCCTAGTTGCCCCTATGGATTTCTGTGTTCCGAAGTCCGACCTTTTTACTTGATGTTCTAGATATCAAACCATATCTATGGGTGGATTACGCTAGCACATCAAGGAGAACATTAGAAGCGGAGTGCTAAATGTCTCTCGGTCGATCATCCAGATTTTATTTGCTTGGCCTCGCTAAGGTGAAATCTGAGAAAGTGTTATCCTCCTTCGCATCTGCATCGTCCATCGCTATTCATCATGGTAGTATGTTGTGTTGTCAGCACCCTTGACGCGGTTGTTGATAAAACCTTGATGATTGTGGAAATGCTCAAGTTCTTGAGAGCACGCACAAGCGCTACATGTTATCATCGGCTCTAATTGGGATGCTCTCAGTTCCCTCGGCAATGCTATGACCTTCTCAAACAGTGAATTCACTCTCTATTGTTGGGTTCTTCCCCAGTTACCAGAATCATTCCCAGCATTTGCATTTTGTTCCCAGCTTGCACTGCCAATGTGCCATTCTACCATGGGTCTCTTCCATTTCCGGTGATAAGCAAATTCATCCATTACGTTGTCTTCAACAAGGTAATCCACATCATCCAAGTCCGAGTATGCCATTCTACCGACCCCCTCCAAACGATCGCTCGAGAATTGTCCTAGGCTGGTTTAAAGAGTTTCAATGATCTCTGAATCAAAGGTAATTCTTTTGCCACTTAAGGGGATATATCTACGAATCACCCCCCCTCCAAGATGTCTCGTTGAGGTATCATGGCAACTCAACTCCTCGCTACGTTGACAACCGTTCACCACCTTCTTAGGTGTGGAATCGTTGTCTACCTAGTGAACCTTCGTCATCTGTTCCACTCCATTCCTCTAGAGGTGTGCTTCGTCTCTCAGCTTGAGAGATGTTGCTATGTCCCATTCCGTGAGTTAATCCTGAGTTGTTCGTTCTTTGAGAAGATTAATTCTTCTAGAGTTTTCCTTCCCTCTTCTTGTCATGTTAGTTGGAGTTCTCAGAGAAAGACTTCGAGACAATGATGGTGATCGAATCAACGCTCTTATGAAGTGCACCCTGGATCGTGAAGATTATACTAGTTGCGTTTCCCCTTCACCTTACCCTACGCTTGAATCTCGGGACGAGATTTTTGTTTAGTGGGGGTGAGTTGTCACATCCCTGGTCCTGTTATGCACTAGGCTAGACCTCATGTGAGCATCATGTTTTAATTCAAATGAAATTTGAATTGAGGGATTTTCAAAGCCTCAGAAACCTTCTAAAAATGATCAACATTAAAATCTTCTCAAAGAAGCCCAAGAAAATGTTCCTCTTAGTCTCTGAAAATATTGCAAAGAGGTAAAACTCAAAAAAATATTTTTGGTATCTCAGAGTTAATTATTTTGGGCCTTTGAATTAAATAAATAGCTATTTGCATTGGATATATATTTGATATATAAATAATATATTTCCAATAATACTGGAACATTTTATGTGGTTTGGTATATTTTAGTCCTAGCCACATAACTATTTCCAGGATTTTATAAAATGGTTTAGTGTCTAAAACTAAATCAAAACAAACTACAGAAAATAGAGAACATAACTAAATAGAAATAAAAGAGAGAGAGAGAAGGACTTATTTGGCGCTCACCCGGTAGCCAGCCGGCCCAGCTCCTGTGCGGCCCAGCCCATCTCCACTCCCCCCCCTGTCGTCTTCCTCCTCGCCAGAAGGACCGAGGCGTGGCGCGCGCAACCGAGAGCCCCGGCCACCTCCTGCTTACCTGCTCGCCGCTGGAGGCACCTGAGGGTGCCACGCACTCCCCTCGACCCTTTCCTACTCTCCCCGTGCCCCTCTCGCTCTCCCTCGCCCTCATCCTCTCCCCCTCCTCTGTCCTCCTCACCCGAACGGAGCCGCCGCCACCAACGAGAACCACCGTGGCCACCGGCCACCCCACGCCTCACCGACGCCCCAGGAAGCTCTGCCTCGACCTACTCATCCTCCCCACCACTCCAAGCAACACCAGGAGCCCTGCAGTGACGCCATCGCCGCCATCTTCACCGACGGGCATCGAAGATCGCCGGCCCGATTCTCCGTCTCCAGGTCGCCCCCGAGCCCACTGAGACGCGCTCTGCAACCACAGTGAGCTCATGGACCGATTCCCCCTCCACTCCTGCTCGCGTTCTTGCTCTAGCCCCGTTCCCCACCTCCGCCGAAGCTTGCCACCACCACGGCCGACGAGCTCCATGCTCCTGAGCTCGTCCGCTCGCCCGAGCATCACCAGCGTGCTCGCCGCGCTCCTGTGAACCTGCAGCACCCACGGGTTCTCCCTGTTGTGCACCGTAGCACCGTTTCCGCCAACGCCCGAGGTCCGGCAGCCGCTGAGCTCGACGCCGGCGAGGATTACGGCCACCCCAGCTCGCCCCGGTTGCACTGTTGGATGCGCGGGATCGCCAGCTTCCCGTAGAGCCCAGCGGCGCCTCAAATGGCTCCCTGTATCGCAATTCCGAGCCGCCCCGCCGCTACTGTCGTCGCCGGCGACATGTCGCCGGCAGGTTTGACCTGATCGGCCCAGGGGTTGACCCCCCCTGACGTGTGGGCCCAGGCGCCTGCTTAATTAGTGTTAGGTTAGTTAGTGTTAATTAACTTAGTTAATTAGGTGAGCCACTGACATGCGGGCCCCGCCCGGCTAACTAAGTTAGTTAGGGCTAATCATATTTAGGTTAGTCACTGACCAGTGGGCCCAATCCAGTTAGTTAGGGCTAACTAACTTGGTTAGTTGACTGGGTCACTGACCAGTGGGTCCCACTGGTGAGGTTTGACCTGGTCGACGCCTTTGACCTGCTGACGTCACCCTAGCGTCATGCTGATGCAGTATATGCTTCTGGGATTTTAAATAAGTCAGAAATGATTTATTTATTTTCAGAATATGCCCTAAACTTCAATAAATCATAGAAATTCAACCGTAACTCCAAATTAAATAATTTATATATGAAAAATTATCAGAAAAATTCAAGGAATCCATCTGTACCATTTTCATGCATGTTAGAACAACTTATAACTGCTGTTTAGCACAAATTAATTAATGGCATTTGAATAATCACATATGGAGTTTGAATTTGAATCTTGTATTCAAACCAACTTCATTTAATCTGTTGCTAGTTGCATTAGCTCAAAACACATTCATATTGCCATGTCATAGCATGCATCATTTTGTGCATTGCATTGATTGTGTTCTTCTTTGTTGGCGGTATCTGTTCCCTCCCGGTAGACGATGTTCCGACGTTGTGATCGTTGACACTGATGAAGACTCAATGTTATCTTCAGAAGTGCCAGTCAAGCAAAACCCCCTTGTTCATTCTGATACAATCCCACTCTCTCGCTCCTGCTCTCTTTTACTGCATTAGGACAACAACAATTCATCTGTTACTTGCTGCGGTAGCTGAACCCCTTTATCCTTTGCATGACCTGTCATTCCACAGTAAATAGATGAAACCCACTAGCATGGGTAGGAGTTGTTTGAGCCTTGTTATGCCTACTCATTCTTGCTTGTTTGTCATGCCTGCTACTGCTTAGAGTTGAGTCAGGTCTGATTCATCGGGGATGAATCAGAGGCATGTGAACATGTCCTACTGTGTGTGAGCTAAGTGTGTGAACACGTTTTGGTAAAGGTAGCGGTGACAGGCCATGTAGGAGTACATGGTGGGTTGTCTCATTGCAGCCGTCCTCAGGAACTGAGTTCTGTGTTTGTGATCCATGATTCAGCT
This sequence comes from Triticum aestivum, assembly GCF_018294505.1. Classification (NCBI taxonomy): domain Eukaryota; kingdom Viridiplantae; phylum Streptophyta; class Magnoliopsida; order Poales; family Poaceae; genus Triticum; species Triticum aestivum. The sequence continues at coordinate 132,729,417 of NC_057803.1, read as the reverse complement.
ACTACCACGCATTGGGCCCGAAACCAATGGACCCTCTCGGCTTCTTGATCACCCTTGTCCTCTGTCCAGGAGTTGCAAGTAGTTTCTGGTGTTTGTAGTATGCCGGAGGCCGTGGGCAGCGCTGACCGGAGGGGTGGGCTGTGATGCGGTAGGCACGTGGCCGGGTATACCGGGCGCCCATTTGGTGTCACGGAACCCTGTTCACATTGTTTGGGGCTGTGAGCGAAACTCCGGCCGGATCTCCTCATGGATGGAACCCGAATAGGCGATAAACCTGGACTAGAGACTCGAGTGTTTAGACAGGCCGTGGCCGACACCCACGTTGGGCTTCCGCTTGAAGGTTGCCGAGTACATGTCGTGTAAACGGCGGTAAGTGGTGAGAGCGTGTGTGAAGAAGTACACCCCTGCAGGGTTAACATCATCTATTCGAATAGCCGTGTCCGCAGAAAAGGACTTCTGGATTGCTTATATCAGTTCATAGACAAGTGAAAGTGGATACTCTAAAATACGCAAGATAAGCGTGAGTGCTATGGATGGCGCTCTCGTAGGGAGACGGGAGCGGATCCATAGTGGTGTATTGATATGGGGAATATGTGGACTCGTGTGCGCCACCTCAAAAGAGTTACATTGCAGTCGTAGTTCAGGATAGCCACCGAGTCAAAGCTGGCTTGCTGCAGTTAAACCCCACCATCCCCTTTGTTGATAATGATGCATATGTAGTTAGTTCTGATGTAAGTCTTGCTGGGTACATTTGTACTCACGTTTGCCTATTTTATGTTTTTGCAGAGAGACTTCGGTCTCACTAGTAGTTTCGCGTGGACTTCGACGTTTAGCTTGTTACCTCAGCTACGATCTTGTGCCCCGGCAGGATCTGGTAGATAGTCAGGCTTCTCAGCCTTTTTCAGTTATAGATGTCTGTACCCAGACATGATAGCTTCCGCTTGTGCTTTGATTTGTATGCTCTGAATGTTGGGTCATGAGACCCCTGTTTGTAATATCTCGCTCCTCGGAGCCTATTGAATAAATACTTGAGTCGTAGAGTCATGTTGTGATGCCATGTTGTGTTTGCACATATCGAGCATATTGTGTGTATGTTATTGAAATGCTTGGTATGTGTGGGATCTGACTATCTAGTTGTTTATCCTTAGTAGCCTCTCTTACTGGGAAATGTCTCCTAGTGTTTCCACCGAGCCATGGTAGCTTGCTACTGCTCCGGAACACTTAGGCTGGCCGGCATGTGTCCTTCTTCGTTCCTGTGTCTGTCCCTTCGGGGAAATGTCACGCGATGAATACCGGAGTCCTGTTAGCCCGCTACAGCCCGGTTCACCGGAGTCCTGCTAGCCCAGTGCTACAGCCTGGATTCACTCGCTGATGACCGACATGTTCGATGCTGGGTCATGGATGCCTGTCCCTGTAAGTCTGTGCCACTTTGGGTTTACGGCTAGCCATGTCAGCCCGGGCTCCTTATCATATGGATGCTAGCGACACTGTCATATACGTGTGCCAAAAGGCGCAAACGGTCCCGGGCAAAGGTAAGGCGACACCCGTGGAATACCGTGCGTGAGGCCGCAAAGTGATACGAGGTGTTACATGCTAGATCGATGTGGCATTGAGTCGGGGTCCTGACAGGGTGGAGTAGTGCTATTATGACACGAACCATGTAGGCTGATTGTGGTCATCATAAAATGGGGAAAACATAAGCATGATGAGTACAGTGTTGACCGTGGCAGTGGGATGGCAGATCTGAAGCTGCAAACTGCGCAAAGGGTAGTTATCAACCGATGTTTGCTTTGAAATAACAACTAAGGTTTGGTATGGACAAGAAAGTATGGTCAACAAGTGACAAAGAAATGCAATTATGCCGTCTCTCTATATGTCGCGACATGCATTTGGAAACTCAAGTGGGACCTTTAGCTAACCAATTAAATGTGTCGGTTAACTAATATCAGTATCATATCACAATCATATTGAACAACTAAGCTTTCGAATTCTGAGTGTTGTGTTGTTTAGCTTAAAGGGTGGAGTAATACTAGTATGACAAAAAGCACCTACACAGATCATAGTAGAGTAGATAAAAGGGGAAAACCCTAAGCATCAAGAGAAAAATCAGGAAAGTGGAACTAGTTGGACCAGTGGGTGGTGCACATGCTTTTCCAAATGAATATAGGAACATTAGGTGACCAATTAAACGTTCTTTGCTTTAGTGATATGAGCATCATATCAGATTCATATTTCAACACGTAAGCTTTGGGTTGAGGTCTTGAGGAGCAATGCTAGCACGACACGAAGCACCTACGATGATGGTAGTGAATATAAAGGGGGGAAACCATAAGCTTTACGAGTATAGTGCCCGTGCCATGGTGGATCTGAAGGTGCAAACCGGACAAAGCTACTTCACAACCAATGTTTGCTTTCAACTAGCCACTATGGTTTGGTACAGACAAGAAAAGTACAGTAAACAAATTACGATCTATTTTCCGGGTGAGATCAATAACTTAATCACATATGGAAGAGTACCACCTCTCTTGTGACGCCGTGTACGCCTATGCTGATACGTTGAGGGTGCTGCGGGTGCGATGGCTGTCGGCGGCGTGGAAGAAGACTTTAGACGGCCGGGTCGGGGGATATATCCTGTTGCCATGGACGAGGCGGTCGTAGGAGCGGCAACGACAAGGTGGACGACGGTGCTGATGAAGCGAGAGGAGGCGATGAAAGGATCCTGGTCCAGCGTAGTGGATGAGAGACGTCCATCTCTTGAAGTGGACGACGGGGTAGGGGTAGCGGCTCCGACAAGGTGGAGGATGGGGTGGCGGACGAATTAGGCTGGCCGCAGTGCGGAGGTTGTCGTGCCGCCGACGGTGTATGAATGGGGAAATGGAGGGGAGGGGGGATCTCAAACTTTGGGACGCGCTTATCTGAAATGGGGGAAAGTTACGAACTTATTCCCTGTTTAAAATTTCGGACATCGCGTCGGTTGGGGATAGGACGGTAATCTCGCATCTCCCAAATATTTACCGGTAACTATTTCGGGTGAGGAGAGGGTGTTTTGCCGCCCACGGTTGGCGTCCACAGTGTATGAACGGGGCTGACAGGTAGGGCGGTTGTGTCACTTCTGATGGAAGTTACACATCTGCCCCTATTTAAAATATTAGCCTACATCGATTTCGGATGAGGAGAGTTTGTTTTGCCGCCCACCGTGTATGAATGGGAAATGGAGGAAGAGACACATGTCTTTCGGACGAGCTTGAATCAAATGTGTTTTGCTGCCCACGTTTGGCACCCACCGTGTCTGAATGGGCTCAGAGGCCGTTGTGTCATGTCTGATTGAAGTTACTAGTCTACCCCTATCGACAGCAGTGTAAACCCGGTCGATAAGGATGTCAAGTGTCAGGGGTAGACATTAATTTCCATCTCGCAAACACTTGCTTCAGGCAGCCCACAAATTATAGTGGGTGTTTAGCCGCTTCGTTCAAAATTTGGGAGAATTAGCATTCACGTTTGCCCTGGGACCTGGCAAACTAAATTCAAATCCAATTTGTATTCAATTACGAATATCCACAGATAATTATACGTTTTGTTATTTATTTCTTCAAAACCACAACAAAGATTTATTCCACCTTTATATATGATTATGATTTAGAATTGCCGTGATCTTTGAATTCATTAGGTTGGATACACTCTGAGTCAAACAGTTATTTCATCCAATACAATATGCTCACACGAAAAATAGTTCACCTTATGTCAATCATACAAGTACTGAGGATTACCTCGCCTAAAAAATTCGGATCATTACAACACATGGACAACATAGGGGGTCTTGCAACATAATCCATTCAGAGACATGACACAACATGCAAGTACAATAATCTAATGACAATTTCAACCGGTATCTAAAAAAGAACCGGGATTACCTTGGGCTTCAGATAGCAGAAACAGCAGGACCTCCTCCGTCTTCAAATGCAACATTCTTACTTCCTCCAATTCTTGGGTTGCTTGCATAGTGCATGCCGCTAATTCCGTAATTTCCAGCCTCAAGATAAAGATTACCTCATTCATTGCAGCCACACCATCTCTTTTTGCCTCTAGTAGAGCCTCAAGCACTATAATATCTGTGCTCAGACTGCTCTCCGGCGGTGTTGCCTTTGAACTGCTACCATCTGGTAACATGGATGGTGCACTGTTTCCACAGATAGATTATGGGGTTGTACATTGTGTCCTAGTGTGAACGACATCCTGAAAGGTTTCCGCTGGACATCAGTAAGAGATAGTTATCGTATGATCCAGGAAGTAAGCTTACATGGTAAACGACGAACGAATTATTGCCGAGCATGGCAAACTATATTTAAATGGTTCGAAGCAGCATCAGCCGAAAATAAATTAAAATGGTAAGATGAAACTAGGGATGTAAGTGGCAAATAAACGACATCCGCCAGTCCCATCTAGTTAGTTTTTGCTACCTCCCTAGTTCATTTTCCTCAAAAAACAAAAACTCTTTTGAACTATCATACCACTAGTGGACTTTAATCGGGATTAAACGGGACCCAGTTGACATCCCTAGTTGAAAGGGAGTGTACAACCGCTATATTTAAGTTGCCAAGGCATCTAGGCAGTTGAAATAATCTGAGAAAGCACCTAACAGTGTGGCCTCATATAAACTACGAAGACGGTCTTGTGATGAAGTTGAGAGGAAAAGTTAAGGACTCAAATGAAATAGGCATGCATTTCTTTATGATAGTATAGCAGGCACTGCTGACATATTGGCCAACTCAGGTATAGCGTAACAACAAATAAGCATTCGAATCAATCAATACAACAAAGCAGACAACTGAACTATTTGTAATTCGGTAGGATTACACGTTGAAGGCACAAGCCAAGAAAGCATCCCACTCGCATTACATTTCACATGTACTAAAACACACTGGCTTACCATATGTTGCTGTGAAGCCTAGCTGCTGTTGCAATGTTCTTTGAAGATATCGTCAGCATCCCGTGGTTGCAAATCTAGTTGTTGTAGTTTATCCTGCACCATCTATTTAGGTAAAATTAATTTTAATCGCATGCACTGGTCCAAATTGATCATCAATGGTTCATCTAAACTAATGAAAGAAGGGTGTGTGCATACACGACAATATATCTGCTTCCTTCTATTTTTATGCTTGTTCGAGGTGCCAGCCCCAAAAGAACAAATATTTTGCTTGATTGGGTTGGCAGCTCCGTAATTAATAGAAGCATCAAATTAGTCATGCAACTTGGGAAGATAAAGAACACACAAACAAGTAATGAACAGAGGCTCGGAGCAGTGATGTAATAGCTAGAATCAGAAAATGTAGGGAAAAATGAACAAAAAGCAGCGGGACCACATGCTAGTTTGCTGATGTGTAATTAAGCATAGAGAACATTAAGCAGTCTGATGGAACCAACAGGTGGCATCAGAACAAAACTAAAGCATATTAACTATATGTGCACTGGTATGTAATTTAGCACATGTAACATGTTCACTGCCAGAAGTATGGCCCTACAGGTGCAAGCAGAATAACGCGTCTCATGAAAAACTGAATGATGCCGTGAAGAAATTCAAAGGTGCGGTGCTTATGCTAGGAAAGTGAGCGCAGGCGCCGGCCGTTGGATAATAGTACCTGATTCTCCGTGGCGTATGGGTATTGTGGTCATACTTGATAGCTAAGGATCGTCGATGGTGCTCGTGTTGCGGTTGAGTTTGGGCCAGCTGTCGCCGCCACTGAAGCGGCTCCGGTGCTACGGTTGCGGTGCCTGTCGACATACAAGAAAGCTCATCTGTGGTAAGTGAACAGTTGCACAATAAAGAGAAAAACCAAAGGAGTACAAATCAAAATAACCTAATGAGGCTGCGGCATCGGTAAAGCAGGGCCGGTGGAGTTGAATATGGCGTCCGTGGAGCGGGTTCGGTGCAGTGGATGAAGGCTTCGGCGGGCGCATTGTACAATGCTTTCGGTGAGGCGGATCTGTTGCGGCGGACGAGGGCTTGTATGAAGGGCCAGCGAAGGGGCAGATGAGGGAGTTAGTGAAGGGCCTACGCTGTGGTGGACGAGGGCGCCAGTTAAGCAGATCCGGTGCGGTGGACCATGATGGCGGTCAAGGAGATCTGGAGCGGTGGACAAGCCAGTCGCTGAAGCAGCTCCGGTGAAGTGGTGAGTTGGCAGTTGGGGGTTCCAAGGTGCGGAATGTAGATCCGGCGGGGTGTGAGGTCCACCGCTGCGGCGAAGGACTAGATTCGGCGGCTGGCCATGGTTGGGGGGGTCGGGGAGGGGAAGGGGAGGGGCTCTGGGGAAGAATGTTGGGGGCAAAGAGGGGAAAACAATGGAGTTACCAAAGCAACCCTTTTCCGTTCATGTGGCAGGGGTAAACAGGAATATCGCAGGGCTAAACTTTCAGGCGCGTGATATTTCGATGTGAGCGGGAAGTTTGAAAGCTTTTGGCGCCTAAAATTATAAGTATTCTGCTCTCGTACGGCCGACTATGATATCATAGCCGACAATTTGTTTGTTTTGCACGCAAAAAATGTGCAAGTTTTGAAAATCAATGTCTCCAACTCGAAACTTAGATTGTCCATTCAATTCAAATATGGATCATTGAGCTACTACCAGCAAATACCAACATACGGTCCAATTCAAATGAAATTCCAAATGTGTTTATTCTAAATATGATGACAAAAACAAAAATGTATGTGTATGAATAAAGTGGATGATTATAAAGTTTGAATATGCCCGTATGTGTATATCTCTAGGTTTGATATATGAATTTGAAATCACGAAATCCCGGCTTAAAAAATGTACCTCCGTTTAAATGAATTACAAAAGCTAATGATGGAGTCGAATTCCAAAATTCCAATCTTAGGTTTGTAATTCTGGTACATCAAGGTATATCACGCATGTTCAAAAGTATCGTTATCTCATAGTATAAACTGTGAAACAAATTGATCAACCATGAGTGCACAATATCTCAATTACGCTAAAGTCCCTCAAATATAGACACCTCACTCTTTATCTAAAGTCAACCCCCCACCACACACACACACACACATAGAGAAGTCGTTCTCTCCCCCAAACACCAACACACAAGCACATTAACACCCCTCTCTCTTGTAAAGTCCGGACCCCAACATAGGTCTCTATCACTTTGTCTCTCAGGCATGCATACATCTCTTCCCTCACTCTCTAGGTCTCCCACTATCTCTCTTACCCAAGCACACACACTATGTAGAGTGTATATTTCCCATACACACAAAACGTCGCCCCCAACGTCTATCTCCCTAGTTATGTGGTTCTCGCGCACTCACCTCACACACCACCCCCACTGCAAACAAGCACACTTTGTCTCCTTGTGCACAACTCTCCTCTTTCTATCTCTCCCACATGCGGACCCGCTCCAGCTCGTGACTCTTTGCATAGCTTCCTAATGTATAATCGTTCTCGATTTCGCACATTGTTCTCTACACCATTGTTCACACACGAACACGTCACCGTGTACCCTCGACACCGAGGGTGATGCACCGCAGCTCACGTCGAAGGAGACCCGGCCGGAAGCGCGGTACGCATGCAATCCGGCAGGCGCTTTTGAAGACCCGAAACCCTGCACACCCGGGAGGGACCCCATCTGGACACGCGGCGGCTATGGGCTGCCCTAGGTCGGCCTGATCGCCCCTAGGGCCTCGAGGTTCGGCGCCCTACAAGGAAGAAGAACAGACGAAGAACGAGGAAGAAGAAGAACTAGGGTTCAGGAGAAAAGATAAAAGATAAAAAATGGTAGATGAATTGATCGATTGTGTGTTGTTCAATCGGCCATCACCCCTTATAGATATATAAGAGGCGGCTGGACTTCCCGTGCAAGGAAAATGCTTGGATTCACGTCCAGAACCCTAGTAAAATTCGGATTGGTTTTGTCCGAACTTTCCAAAACTGTTCGGTTTAAACTGGCTGCACCTTGCGGGTCATTTTTGTGATGGTAAACGATCTCGGATGAAAACGAGTCCAAAAGAAATCTTAACCGTTTCAATGAGACGAACAACTTTCATGTCGAAAGGTTTTTGATCAGAGGCCATTTTGAGGGTCAAATCGGTCTCGCAAAACAGGCTATTCTCTCGCGCTACCCATCAGACATGTGTGTGGTGGGGCGCGCCACATCTCGCCTCGTGACAGTGCTGCACTCCGATTGCTCTAACTTTTGCATATGAACTCGGATTTGGACGATTTTTATATCAAAATCGACCGTTTCGACGAGACGAAGACAACTCATGTAGGTCATTTTTCCATTTGAGGTAGTCTTAGGGGCTTAATCGGCCAAACTGTACTCTGAATATAAGATCTTAGTACTTTGAGCATAGTTTCGGCCTTCGAGATGAAATCGGACGACGATGACCCAAACTTCAAAGATGTTCATATCAATAATACGGAACTCTTTCATGTAGATCACTTCTCCATTTGAGGCCATGTTAAATAAGTTTTTGACCGTGCCAAAATCTGGTGTCAACACACCGCTAGGTGACGGACCTGCTGCAGGAGCTGAAGCAGATGTTATGAATGTTTGGCAAGCTCGATCTGATGACTACTCAATAGTTTAGTGTGCCATGCTTTACGGCTTAGAACCGGGACTTCAAAAGCATTTTGAACGCCACGGAGCATATGAGATGTTCCAAGAGCTGAAGTTAATATTTCAAGCAAATGCCCGGGTTGAGAGATATGATGTCTCCAACAAGTTCTTTAGCTGTAAGATGGGGGAGAATAGTTCTATTAGTGAACACATACTCAAGATGTCTGAGTATCACAACCACTTGACTCAGCTGTAAATTGATCTTCCAGTTGAAAGTGTTATTGGAAGAGTTCTTCAGTCATTGCCACCAAGCTACAAAGGCTTCGTCATGAACTATAAATATGCAAGGGATGATGAAAACGATTCCCAAGCTCTTCGCGATGCTGAAGTCGGCAGAGGGAAAAATCAAGAAGGGGAATCAAGTGTTGATGGTTAACAAGACCACTAGTTTCAAGCAAAAGGGCAAGGGAAAGAAAGGGAACTTCAAGAAGAATGGCCAGGAAGTTGCCGCTCCCATGAAGAAGCCCAAAGCCGGACCCAATCCTGAAACTGAGTGCTTCTACTATAAGGGAAATGGTCACTGGAAGAGGAACCGCCCCAAATACTTGGCAGATAAGAAGGATGGCAAAATGAATAAAGGTATATTTGATATACATGTTGTTGATGTGTTCCATACTAATGCTCATAGTAGCGCCTGGGTATTTGATACTGGTTCGGTTGGTCATATTTGTAACTCAAAACAAGAGCTGCGGAATAAACAAAGATTGGCTAAGGACGAGGTAACGATGCAAGTCGGGAATGGTTCCAAGGTTGTAGTGATCGTCGTAGGCACGCTACCTCTACATCTACCTTCGGGATTAGTTTTAGACCTCAATAATTGTTATTTGGTGCCAGCGTTGAGCATGAACATTATATCTGGATCTTGTTTATTGCGAGATGGTTATTCATTTAAGTCAGAGTATAATGGTTGTTCTATTTATATGAGTAATATCTTTTATGGTCATGCACCTTTGATGAATGGTCTATTCTTGTTGAATCTCGATCATAGTGATACACATATTCATAATATTGATGCCAAAAGATGCAAATTTGATAATGATAGTGCAACATACTTGTGGCACTGCCGTTTAGGTCATATTGATGTAAAACGCATGCAGAAACTCCATGCAGATGGACTTTTGGAATCACTTGATTATGAATCATTTGATACTTGTGAACCATGCCTCGTGGGCAAAATGACTAAAACTCCGTTCTCCGGAACAATGGAGCGAGCTAATGACTTATTGGAAATACTACATATCGATGTATGTGGTCCGATGAGTGTTGAAGCACACGGCGGGTATCGTTATTTTCTAACCTTCACAGATGATTTAAGTAGGCATGGGTATATCTACTTAACAAAACACAAATCTGAAACATTTGAAAAGTTTAAAGAATTTCAGAGTGAAGTGGAGAATCATCGTAACAAGAAAATAAAGTTTCTACGATCTGATCACGAAGGCGAATATTTGAGTTACGAGTTTAGCCTTCATTTAAGACAATGTGGAATTGTTTCACAACTGACGCCACCTGGAACACCGCAGTGTAATGGTGTGTCCGAACATCGTAACCGTATTTTATTAGATATGGTGCATTCTATGATGTCTCTTACCGATTTGCCTTTATCATTTTGGGGTTATGCATTAGAGACAACAACATTCAGGTTAAATAGGGCACCATCTAAATCCGTTGAGACGACATCGTATGAATTGTGGTTTGGCAAGAAACCTAAGCTGTCGTTTCTTAAAGTTTGGGGATGCGACACTTATGTCTAAGGGCTTCAGCCTGATAAGCTCGAACCCAAATTGGAGAAGTGCGTCCTTATAGGATAACCTAAAGAAACTATTGGGTATACCTTCTACCACAGGTCTAAAAGCAAGATCTTGTTGCTAAGAATGGGTCATTTCTAGAGAAGGAGTTTCTCTTGAAAGAAGTAAGTGGGAGAAAAGTAGAACTTGATGAGGCAGTTGTACCTACTCTCGAATTGGAAAATAGCACATCAGAGAAAACCGTTCCCATGATGCCTACATCAACTAGAGAAGAACCTATGATAATGATCATGAAATTTCGGATCAAGTCACTACTGAACCTCGTAGGTCGACCAGACACTTGTGCGCGTCGGTCCTAAACAAACGGTTTTTAACCCCTTTCCGCGACGACCTTCGAAACCATCGCCAAGTGAGTGTGTGCGATAGGGGGTCCTTCCCACATGACCCAGAAGCCATCGGGGATATTGAATAGTGATCCAGAGGCCTTCCAAAATGTAATCATGTGTGATGTAGCACACACTAAATTCTTTTGCACGTGTGGTATCAGTGATTAAGCGTTTCTAATGATGCAGTGAAACCATACGGTCTGTAACAGCGAACCGTTTGGGAAATAGTATGTAAGGCACACAGACCAACATATGAACTGTGTGCGATTTGTGCCCTATCACACACGTGTTTTCTGCGTAACCCGTCTACCATGCTAGACTCCATCGCACACGTTTTCCAAAAATTACCGTCTGTGATAATGTTCTATCACAAATGGTTCAGGAGCCCCTTCGCACACATACAAGTGTTGCAGACCGTTTGTGATTTGTTAGGTATCACCGACCGTTGCCGCAAGAGTGACGTGTGCTTTTCGTTTGGGATACCACACCTTTCCTGAAAAAATATGACTGGGATTGTATTTTGCATTGGGCACGCTTTACTCCCAGTTCTCGTGTGCGATAACGGGATATCACAAACGGTTCCAGAGAACCCGTGCACACATAGTAGCGGTGCAAATCGTTTGCGATCTGCTGTGTATCACCGACGGTTCCGCTACGATTGATGTATGCTTTCGAATGCAGTTCACACACACTCATTTAGTTGAACCGTGTGCGGAGCAATTGCCAGGTTAAAACAAAAATATCCCATTTTGAATCGGCATGCAAAAAGCAAATTCGCCAGAATATTCAATTGAACAAATAAACAAAAATATCCCATTTTGAATCGACACACAAAAAGCAAATTCGCCGCAATATTCAATTGAACAAATAGTGTCCACTGGAAGAACATTCATCAGATTTTGCAATAGTTGCAATTGAACATATGGTAGCTAAATTCCAATGATTTGTCCACCCATATATGCATTACATTATTAATCATAGTGTACGAAGTATGAAGACCTCATCATATGGAAAACAAGGGATCTATGTGTTATATGTTTAGCGGCTAACTCTTACTCAATGTTTCAGGAGAAGGCATGCTGAAATCTTCATTATCACCAGTGGGATTGATGTAGTGATCCAGGAAGAAGTCGCTGATAAATCTCCGAACCATCAGCAATTCACCAGCCGGGAGCGGTTCAGGGGTCCTCGGTTTTAAGATTAGCTGCAGTATTTTTAAGATCAGAATGTGCCATATGAGTGGAGTAGAAGATATTAATTAAGATAGACTTACTGGTACTAATTCGCGAGGATCATCACAACTATCAGCAGATTTGCAGATGGAGATCATGTGTCTGCAAACATAGTATGCACAAAGATTGGTCCCTGCTTCTTGGTGAGGACACTGAAATTTTTTGTACAAAATTAGTCATGTATTTGTCCTCTTAGGAACAACCTAACCCGTGTTAGATGTATTATTTTTTCTTTGGACAAAATAGAAAGAGGTTTATTTAGAAGCTTGAACATTTGACTAGCGCAAGGAAAGGTATTTGCAGACTGTTGGATAAATTTTCCAAAAATAACGGATTTCGGTGTGTTACTGGAGAAACGCGATCTCGTGCTGCACGGGTTGTTCCGTCTTGAACAGGTTCCCTGGTTTAGTTTTCCACAATGTGAGCACACTACAAATGATGATGAATTTTGACAACATCAATTATTGAACTAGATATGAATGCAAATTAATCTCAACATCATAGAATTTAATACATATCCAAGAATTGCTGAACATGCGTCAGATCCTGAGCGTTTGTTGACTCTCGGAGAGAATCGATGTAGTAAACTGTGTTCTTGTTTGGAACAATGAATACCAATATCCAGTGATTGCTACATATTAAGAAAGACATGAACTTACGAATGATGTCGAAATCTGAAAGACAATCAGTGTATGCGTGGTTGTTTACTTGACTTACCGTTCATGATATGGCCAGAGAAATGATTGTGCATGGGAGGTGTTTTCGAAGATACGGAGGACCGTGTTAATGGCCCAGTCCCGTCGGTCCTTACCATCTAATGCTGTGCCATTTGCTAATGTAGGATCTATAAAATACACACTCTCCCTTATTCTTCTCTGTGCGTTTAATCCCCCGAGAGGAATAAAATGCAGTTAGCTCTTTATCATTTACAACACTGTATGGAGAAGTTGATTAGAGTTTGTTAAGTACTTACAAAATCAGACATCTAACATGAGTGGCATCGAGCAAGTTGAAGTTGAAGAGGAGATGTAAGTCCTCGAAACTCACATTGATGGAACCAGCATCATGTCGGAAATGATCTCTATTGCAGTGGACTAGCAAAGCATGATAACTTGCTGACATTTGATCCTTGCCGGGAGGCGGTTTTAACAAACCCGGCAAGACCCTTGTCGTGGCAGCTCGCCCCACACCTACGGAGTGAGTCACCCTTGAGTCCACTGCCCCCATGGGGCAAGGATTCGGGAGACATCCCCATGGTGGCATGCAGATCTTTGTGAAGACATTCAAGATCAGATACACCCTTCAGAAGATGATGATCCTTGGCGGGATCCCAGCCAAGGAGGACCACAAGGCCCCTGGCAACAGCCTTGCCGGGGATGACAGCAGGCGCCATGACAAGACCCTTGCCGGGGCCCCGGTAAGGCCCTTGCCAAGAACACCCGTAGGGCCACCATCAGGCCCACGCCAGTCAAACCTCCACCGCCGTTCGCATGCAGCTGCCGACCCAACCAACTGGGCAGGCACCTGCGTGGCGGCATGCAGATCTTCGTGTAGACCCACCACTGCACCACCTCAACTGCCTGCCTGCCTACATGGCACCGCGGGTGCCGCTGGCCAGGGCGCGTGTCGACGCGAGAGGGAGCGGCGACGGATGAGATAAAGCTCTCCCCCGTCCCCGATAAAGCAAGGACACCTGGGCAAGACGCATTAAATGCGCCTTGTCATGTAATGCGAGGGATAACCTCGCATCACTGTTACCTTTCCACCTCCTGGTGCTACTATGGCAACCCCTTTTCCTATAAAAGGAGGCCCGAGGCGACCAGGAGGGGGATTCGGCTTTTTGGAGCTCCTCACGCCCCATAGCTAGCTCAAGAACACAGATATACAATCCACCAAAGCAGGAGTAGGGTTTTACGCACCCCCGCGGCCCGAACCTGGATAAACGAACCGTGTGCTATCTGTTTGATCCGCTCTTCTCACGTCCCCGCGCCCCGCTATCGTAGTAGGGATTCTTGTGATCCCGTAGGTGTCGTTCCCACCGACAATTACTCCCCGATTCAAACAAGCTGCTGTTAATTTGGTTCTGTGCGATGAGTGCTTTAAGTAAGAGGCAATCGTTCTCTTTCCTCTTCACTCTCCCGCTGCGCTTCCTCGTGGTCGTGGTTGTAGCCTTTTTGGCCACATCCTTCTTGGTACTTGAAGCATTTCTAGAAGAACATTTGGTTGCCTGTAAGGTAGACTACCGAGCAGACGGTGAAGCTTGGACGAACTTCTTAGCAGACGGTTTATCTATGCCAGACCATTGAGCTGGTGGTGCTGCTATGACGGACTGCTGGGCTGTAGGAGCACATGCATTAGACTGCTGACCATGCGTTGAAGCTATGTCAGGTTTCTGCGCAGGTGGTGCCAACTTGTCGGTGTTTTGAGGAGGCCGTGCCAATGTGTTGGTTTGCTTAGCAGGAAGTGCTGACACATTGGTATGCAGATCACGCGCCTGCAGACCGACAAACTGATGAGCAGTTGGTTCTGGACCTACAGACTGCTTAGCAGGTGGTTCCGAAGCATCAGACTGCTTAGTAGTCTATTCCACCAGGCTGGTCTGCTGAGCATGTGCTGCAGCTGGTTCTCCCCCCGCTGCTTCAGCGGCCGGCATCTGAACCGGTGGTGCGTCATCAGCAGTTGTAGGCCTTGCCACTGGTTGCTTTGGGGGCGAAGGATGACATGGCCTGTACGCCACAAAGTTGGGTCGGCTGATCACAGGTGCATCAGCCCGCGAGAGCTGCTGTGGCAAGGAGAGCTTCACCGGTTGAGGGACGACAGTGGTTGCTCTTGGCGGGGCTTCAAGAATCTCATCAATGAACTCTGTTTCCTTTCATGGCCACTGGATGTGATCTAACCGTGTTTCTCTCAAGGTCCTTTGCTCATTGAAGTCTCCTAGGAAATTCTTCAGGGCAAATTCATTGAATCCAGGCTTTACTTCAGTCACGTAGCACTTCACACAGCCCGGCTTCAATGGCACATTGTCCAAGAAGAGGCCATCTTCCAAGAAGGGTGGGCAAATCCAGGCTGTTGCACATTTTAATGTGCCTTCATAATGTGTAAGCACACCCTTCAATCTGTCTTTCATTCCATATAGATAAGATATAGCATCATCATGAGCAGCTGCAGTCTTGGTGTCGCTGGGGTCAGCTGATGCACAACTACTCTTGTGCAGTGTTGTCGCGCAATAAGCAGCACCATCCATGCCTGCCTCCCCTCCCATCTGCTGGCTATCTGTCAGTGTTAGAGTCTTCTACATCATCATTGACTCCTCAACATCCTTTCGAACAGCCAGATAAATCTCCTTCTTCAACTTTTCAAACAATGCATTCTGCTTCATTTCACTCCTCGCTTTTTTCATGCTGAGCCTCTCTTCTTTGCTGAGTGTGAAAGCCCTCTTGTGCGGGACATTAACACCTATACCCCTTGCATGACCAGGGGGCTCTTTTATGTCCAGAGCAATGGACAGAATGTCACATGTCCCTGAGTTCCTGTAGAACCCTCCAGGGATCTTGGAAGCCTCTACCATCACTTCATACAGTTTGGCATCACGTGCGTTTTCAAAGTAATAAGTTCTGTCATCACCTCTCTTTGCACGTGCCCACAAGTAGTCTCTGATGCGTTCGCCCTTGATTTCACTAAAGGCCGTATTCCCACCTGCCGCTACTGCTTCTTTGTCCTCCTAATCCCATATCAGTTTCATGTCGTAGTATCCTGCCACACCCATGTTGTGGGGGTGTATGTTCTTCTTCTAAAGTTCCGATTGCTTGAAACTCTTTGCAGCAAACTCTGGAGTTGCCCTGACCCTTTTGAATTCTGCCCAGTCTGCCTTTGTAAGTTGGGGGTTGCGGGGATTGGGTCCTTGCCTTCACTCAAGTACTTCTTGTACAGCATGTGCTTCCAGTTTCTCCAAGCATCCCTAGCCTTCTTCAGTGCAGCGTGTTCCACCTGCATTCTCCATTGCTCTGGAATGTTGAAGTGATCCATGATCTCCCGGACTATCCTTCACCGTGTTTCTGTGTCAGCCTTCCGAAACCCCGACAGATTAATGTTGAGGCTTGCTCTGCCAACAAATCCACACACACTCATGAACCTCATGCATGCTTTATCTGGTTTAGTTGGAGCCCAGGACTTTAAATCAATTTGGTTACTTCGTATACACCTTTAGGCTGGTGTGTGGGCTTCCTTGGAGCGTTCCTGCGTGTCCTGACCAGAAGGGTAATTACTGTAGCTCTATCCCGTCCAAGACTACCTGATCCCTCACAATCTGCTGAAGACCTAGGGTTGTCCTAATCAGATGAAGATACATGGCCTGAATGAGTGTTGTCGCTGCTACTCGGCATCTACAGAGAAGACATATGAAACTCGGGAAAGGAGGATAAGCATAAAACTAATAACTTGGCACCAAGCTTTCTAAACATGTCATGCAATAATTTAGAAAATGTACGGCTAATTTGTTAAGTTTGTGTGACTCGGGCGCCCGCGATCTGTAAATAGGCAGTAACTTATTGGAACAAATACAGCTTATATGTAGTAAGGAAGGTAGATAATGAACATATATACGCTCTCCATTATTTATAGCCAATTTGGGAACATACAGAACGAAATTGGAAGAGGGATTGCGAGGAAATATGCGTCACCGTGATGGAGAGCAGTAACTAACAGGTTTCTTAATGCAAACCCGGCCGGACCACAGGAGAGGCGAGGGTTACAACATAGATATGCTCGAGGGTGGCTGGCGAGCAAACGAAGATGGCGAGGCGCGGGCCACCGCGTGTTGGGAACGGCAATGGAGGTAGGTTTTACGCCGAAGAGCAGGCACACGGTCGGGGTGAGCACGGCGGCGCCGGAGAGGGTTCTGCTGTGGATCTGGGGAGGGGGGAGCTGGCGAAGGAGATTGGATGGACTAGTTGAGTGAAACGCAGGCGGACGGTGGGGTGTGTTGGCAGCCTAGGTGAAAAGGATGAAAAATATCCCCGGTGGCCGTGCGCGCGGGAAGGCCTATGCAAACGGTTGCCTCTAAGCGCTCGTGTTCACAAATAGAATAAATTCGTTTGAAATGAAGACGTACTAATTTTGAAACGAAGGCGTGAGTTCATCGTTTCGCCTCTAAAATTTTCGCACGTAAACCAATCATAATTTTACCATGGGTTTGATTTGCTGGCGCATTTCAGGTCTCATGTGCTATATGTAAGACATTTTTTGGCATTTACCATGCATGTTGGCATATAAATCAATTCCTAGCCGGACTGCATTTCCTGTCGAAAGGGATGAGGATTGTCATTCGATCTGGGGGCATCCAACGGTGCAGACGTACGATCCGTGGGGTTTGGGTTCTGGCCAATCAGAATGCATGACTCAGATCGCGCGCGCAGCGAGGGGGGGCATCGGCCATGGTTTGGTAGGCACACGGCTTTCGTGTGTGAACCGTGTGCTATTTGAAAACATTTTTTGGGAGAGGCTATTTGAAAACATGTACATGTGTTATCGAAAGGGATGAGGATCTCCGTTCGATCAAGGAGAATCCAACAGTGCAGACGTATGATCCGTGGGGTTTGGGTTCTGGCCAATCAGAACGCACGACTCAGATCGCGAGCGTGGCAGAGGGGTGAGGGGTGCATCAGCCACAGTTTAGTGGACACACGGCTTTCGTGAGTGAACCGTGTGCTCTTTGAAAACATTTACATTACCTAACATCATATTTTTGTTCGAATGAAAGCATGAGTTCATCGTTTCGCCTCCAATTTTTTTCCACGGTAAGAAATCATGAGTATAGTGGTGAGTGTCATATACTAGTATCATGAATATACAGTACATATGAAGCTAGTGTATGATACTACCTTTAATTAATTATAGCGCATAGTATAATACATAGAGTATAGTATCATATATAGATCATATTTATTGCCATGCGCAACACAAATTAGCATCGCATTGAACATGATACGGTATCTACCTACTATATGTTACTCTAACCCTCTCTATATATATTTAATTCTTTGCCACATCAGCATACTTGCTATTTCCGAGTGCATGACATCGTCGACCACTATGGCCAACCTTATATAATGGGGATTATCATATACTATATATATAGTATCATGCATATCGTACTAGTGTATGATACTACGTATGTACCTTCATAGTGCATATATAGTATCATAGAGTAGTACTAGCTCCCTCTAGAAACTAATATAAGAGCGTTTAGATTACTAAATAGTGACCTAAACGCTCTTATATTAGTTTACGGGGGGAGTATATATCATAGATGACCGTATTTATGAATTGAGCCCTATAAGGTTGGTTGTAATGGGGAGTATTATATATATACTAGTAGTATCATGCATGCATATATATGATAGTGTAGCTAGGATACTACTTTCGTAATGCATAGTATCATAAGTTAACATCTTAGGTTGCCTTACTTATTTTCATGCATCACACAAAGTAGTAGTACAACATTTAATATGACACGGTATCATGATATGATACCACATCCTCTCTTGTGCGCCACATCATCCAGAAAGTCTAGTTGGCATGCATGATACCGCTTATGATAATACCATTACAACCAACCTAAACCGGAAAGGAGGGAGTATGAGACTAGCCACAATGGAGAGTAGTACACTAGTAACATACACATATCCCTAGACTATATATGTTACTACCTTCATAGTGGGTAGTAACATAAGTGTAGTGTCATGCAAAGCTTCATTCTTAGGTTACAAACTCATATTGCACTAGGACATGTGATGCTACAGTAACTAGCTAAATTACTGAAATTATCTCTCTCCTCATTAACTTATTGCCACATAAGCAAGTTTGCTGAGTTGGAGTCGGTGTTACTACTGAAGTTACTCCCATTGTGGCTAGTCTGATATTAGCTAGTTGTCTGTGATATACTAGCTACCTCACTAAGAGCATGCATGGTTAATAATACAGCCAAGGGTCAGCTATAAGAAGTTGCCATGTCATATACAGCCAACCTCTTAGCGGGCATGTACAAAAATAAGTTTTATATACGCACTAGTTTATCAATACTTGGCCCACCTTACATCCTCACAAAGTGTCTTGGGTCTCATGTTGCAACTGGCTCTACTAACCAAGAGCCCGCTTATCTTCTCTTTCCTCCAACTAATAAGCACATATATATTATTCTATTCCTTATAGCCACACTACCCATAGTGGGAGTAACATAGGTAGTAACATCACACATATCTAGATAAAATAGATGATATGGCAAGCAATAAATGAAGAAATGGAGGAAAGTGGATATGTGTGATGTTACTACCTATGTTACTCCCACTGTGGGTATAGTCTTACTATAGTATGAGACTACCCACAATGGGAGTAACATAGGTAGTAACATCACACATATCTAGATAAATTAAGTAGATGATGTGGCAAGGAATAAATGAAGAAAGAGAGGAAAGTAGTAACATAGCTAGTTACTAGTAGTATGAGTAACATCACATGTACATATCAAGGCAAGATGTGTCTATAGCCTATTAAATAAAGTGTTGCATGTTACCACACATATATGTTACTCCCCACTATAGAGGTAGTAAATAGATTGGTAACACATGGGCATGTTACTAGCCTATGTTACTACCCATTGTGGGTAGTCTGAGTAACATCACACATCTCAAGGCAAGATGAGTCTATAGCCTAATAAGTGAAGTGTTGCATATTACTACACATATGTTACTCCACACTATAGAGGTAGTAACATAGACTAGTAACATTCTATGTTACTACCCATTGTCGCTAGTCTTATGTCACTCTATTGTGTACTTACTTGCTCTAATGCATAGTATCATAGAGTAGCTAATATCATATGTAGTACTTTATTTATATTGTCATGCATGACACATAGTACCATAACATTTATTATGGTACGGTTTCAAGATATGATACTTAACCCTCTCTTTCATCATTTAATTAATTCTATGACAACTCATCAAAATTGCCTAGTTGGCATGCATTATACTAGCTATGATACCCACTTACTATCAGCCTAGCAAAGGTGTACAGATCATTTGTGTGTCGCTTTGTGAGTTTTCATCCGTTTGTTCGAGAAGCGAGGAGAAGTTTCAAACATTTCGACCGCGAGGTGCGGCCACTAGCGTAGGCCTACTTGGTATTTTAATTACAGAAAATTCAGATGGAGTTCGGACATCATCAAAATTGATGTGTGCCTGTGGCGTGCTCTCATGACCCCGTGGAAAAAAATTGGTAAAGTTTGGCACAACTTTTGATGACCGCTCCTTCCAAACCGGAGCATCTCACATGAAGGATCATGGTTTTCCAAAAGGAGACGTGTCAATTCAAACTCCTATGGTCGGTGACTTCATCGTTTGGCCTCATAAAAATTTCCACGGTACGCAATCACCATTATACCACGGGTTTGATTTTCTGGCGCATTTCAGGTATCGTTAGCTATATTTAAGACATTTTTTGAGATTAACGTGCATTTTGTGCATAAAAATAAAAGTACAACCGAAACTGAATGTGCTGTCGAAAGGGATGAGGATCGCTGTTCGATCTGGGAGCATCCAACGATGCAGACGTACGATCCGTGGGGTTTGGGTTCTGGCCAATCAAAAAGCACGACTCAGATCATGGGCAGGGTGGTGGGGTTTGGTCGGCACATGGCTTTCATCAACGAACCGTGTGCTATTCGTAAACCAGATTGCATATTTTTGTTCACACATACTGTAGTAAGATCAATTGAGTGTGCTACCTCTATGATATAATAATAAAGATAACAACAACAACAACAACAACAACAAAAAACAGTTCATATTCATTGCCTGAGCTGACAGCATATCAAGGTCAACATATTAACGGTTCTTACATCAACAGAAAACTAGGCATAACTCACAAATTCAGTACACGCGACAGTTCTAAATTGAACGAATTAAGTTGCAGGGTAGGCATAAAGACTAGTCTTACGGCTTAATTCCCATGTACATGGGGGAAATGGGATCATTAAGTTGACCCCGAATGAACTTGGGATTTTTAATGATTTTACGCTTCTCTGTTGCACTGGTGCACGATCCCTTGGCTGGCAACTCATCAAATTCATCGTACTCGTCCTAATCGGCAACATCGTCGACACCCAGTACCCTTCTCTTCCCATCCGTCGCTAAATGGCCGTACTTATGCAAGGGGTCTTCCACAAAGAAAATCTGGGTAGCATCGCTGGCAAGAATGAATGGGTCCGCATGATATGCCATCATTGTCCTGTTAAAACAGGTCTTCCTATACTCATCAATCCTTACCTGACCAAGAGGGATCCATACGCACCTGAATAATGTCACCTTAACTTTCACATAGTTAAGCTCCCAAATCTCTTTGATGGTTCTTAGTATACCCTTTTATCAGCTTCATTTATAGTCATGCATTCTATTCGAACAGAGCTGTTCTGATACGAGGTCTTCTTATCACATTCCTCAATGTAGAACGTGTATCCATTTATGTCATATGCTTTGTACGTCATCGTAGGTGATGGCTTTTGTGCCAACCACGTAGCAATGTCATAGATGGATCCTTGTGCCAAACGATTCTTCAGCCATTCGGCATACTTCTTAGTGTGCTCCTTCATCTCCACTTATGATGAAGGCACCATTGGTAAGAAGCTTTGGCGTATCTCCGCCGAGTGTTCTTCGGCATAAGCGATGCGAACTGGGTTGTTATGCAGTACCGTCAAATGGGCTTTCTCTGCCAATTCTCCGGGTGCAGCCATTTGCGTGCCAGCAAGGACCGGCTTACCTTTCAGCCTTCCCTTGTGGCGAGAGAGGGGCAAACCTATAGGTCTTTGTTTCATGTATTCGGTGCAAAATTCAACCACCTCCTCTGTGGTATATATAACCTTGTAGGATGCTTGCCTCTGGATGGTTTCGGTTCCGACAAAAGTGCTTCAGTATTCCCATGAACCGTTCAAAGGGATACATGTTGCGAAGAAACACTGGACCACAATACTTTATCTCATCGACAAGGTGCATGGTGAGATGGACCATGACATCAAAGAATGACGGTGGGAAAAACATCTCTAGGTTGGACAATATTCTTGCAATATCATCTTGCATATTATCCAACTCTTCAGGATCTACAACTTTCTACCATAGTTTGTTGAAGAAATCACAGAGGTCAATGAGTGTGTTTCTTATATCTTTGTCCATCAGATTCCTGATGGCCACCGGGAGGATTTGTGTCAACATTATGTGGCAATCATGTGACTTCATGTGTCCCAACTTCATTTTACCTGAGCTCACATCCACGAGACTTCTGATGTTTGTGCAGTAGGAAGAGGGTGTCTTAACTTACAACAAATAGGTGAGGAACTGTGTTGCTTCTTTTGTACTGAAATTGTAACTTTGGCGAGCTTTGATGAATTTGTCATCATCTTCTGCTTCACTCTTGCATTGTGAGCATATCGAGCCGTGAACCATCACCATCCTTTCTTTTACCTTTAATCTTGAGCAGAGTACCAAGGATGCTTTCACATACGTTCTTCTCTACATGCATGACATCGATGCAGTGACGTACACGTAGAATCTCCTAGTAAGGTAATTTCCAGAACACCGATTTCTTCTTAAAAACTTGATCCTTGGGTGTTAGTTTCACCGTCAAAGGGTGGTTCTTGCCAAGCACAACTTTAAGTTTTTTAGCCATGTTGTGGACCACCTCCCCGTCATAGGGTCTTGGGGCCACACCTGCCTCTGCGGTACCATCAAATTGAGCTTTCATCTTTCGGTATGGGTGATTCATCCGCAAGAACCTATGATGACGCAAATACACTATTTTGTGCGAGTTGGGAAGTTTTCTGCTAGCTGTCCCATCCATGCATGTGACACACCCTACATCTCCCTTTGTTTTCTGCCCCGATGTGTTGCCTAATGCCGGCATATGTTGAATGGTGTGCACCAGCATCGCATGTAGATCAAAAATCTCCTTTCTATAAGCATCATAACATTTTATAGCAGGCGCATCTATCCACACTGCCAGTAGTTCTTCTACCAGTAGCTGAAAGTAAATGTCGATGTCATTTCCAGGTTGCTTCGGGCCTTGGATAATCATTGGCATCATAATGTATTTTTTTCTTCATACACAACCAAGGAGCTAGGTTATATATGCATAGAAGCACCGGCCATGTGCTATGATTGGTGCTCATATCGCCAAAAGTATTCATCCCGTCAGTACACTCCCCGAGCCTTATACTTCTAGGATCCTTGGCAAATTTTTCAAACTTGTTGTCGATTAATTCCCACTGAGCCCCATCTTTCGGGTGCCTCATAAACGTATCCACAATTCGCTCATCATGATGCCACCGCAACCTCTTTGCCTCTCTAGGGTTTGCAAACAAATGCCTCAACCTTGGAATTAAAGGCAAGTACCAAACAACCTTGAACGAGATACCTGTCTTGATCTCGTCGTCCAATTTGTACTTGTCCTTTGCTCTCATGCGCTTGTATCGTGCATGCTTGCATGTGGGACATGCATGAAAATCTTTGTACTCACCACGGTACAATATACAATCATTCAAAAAAGTGTGTATCTTCTGTACTTCAAGTTCAAATGGGCAAACAATTTTCTTCGCTTCATTCGTGCTTCTGGGGACCACATTATCTTCTGGAAGAATATCTTTGAAAATACCTAAGATCTCTATGAAGCCCTTGTTTGATAGACTGTTTGCTGCTTTAAATCTGAGAAGCGCCAAGGTGGCACTCAACCTGGAATATTTCTTTTTGCAACCTGGATACAATTCTTTCTTGGAGTCCGCATCAATGGTTCGCAGATCCTTGTACCCAATCATATCCTTTTCTGGGCCCTCGAAATCTGCAATCATAGCAGCAAAATCTGGCATATCAAGATTGTCGTCATCTGCGTGGATGTCTTGGTTTTCCAGTGGGCATTTCGACTTTCCGGTGTTCCATTGGTAGCTGGACGCCTATGCCCCGATGTTAGATTCAACATCCATGTGACACTGATTGGGGTTTGGCATCTCGCTGCCCTGGGTATCTTCGTCCATGACCTCTTCTTCATCGTTTCTAGTCCAACGTGTATATCCATCCATGAATCCCCTAGAGACTAAGTGCATCTGGACATCTGCAACTTCATGTGACTCTGTATTGGCACAATCAGTACATGGACACGGGATGTAATCCGCATCACCAATTCTCCTCTTTGTACTTTAAGCCAAATTCATGAACTCTGTCACGCCACTGATAAAATCTGCGATTTTCCGATTCTTCATCCATCGAGATCGTTCCATCTGCAGAAGACAAATGGTAATTAAAAACAAAACAACAACATTAATACACAGATTAACTGCTGCCCAGAGATGCGTTCATAAATCACAAGGTTTTATTTTAATAATTACTGAGGGTGCTCCATGTTGTTATCTAGACGTGCAATGACAAAAATTAATGGCCAATCAATTTACATGCAGAGTACTAATACACCACTACACTTAGGAATTGAATACCTTAATTAAGCCACTCACGAGAAGAATGCCTTAATTAATTAGCCGCGCGGTGACCTCCACCCAGCAGACAGACCAGCGCGATGCGGTGGCACGCCGAGACAGCAGGGTCAAGGAGCAAAGCTTAGTGCGGCTGCCGCCTGAAGTTCGACCTCCACTATCTCGCCATCGACCGCGATGGATGTGCTCGAATCACGCCGCCGCCGACCTCGATGGTTTAGCTCCTCCTATCTCCCGCCGCAGACAGAGGATTGACCTCCTATGACACCGCCACCGCCCACCAACCAAGGATTGACCTCTTCTCTGGTAGCCGCTGCCTAGGCCGCCGCCGCAATATCTATATGCAGAGCAGCTATTTTTTTACGGATATTGGCGGAGCGGATGTTTACACGGTATCTCACCATAAGTCAATTATATGGACATGGTAGTACATCACATATGGTTATGTAATGACAACCGTGTCTAACCTACATTGTCTTCTCACACGGTTTGGTGCGGAAATCATGTGTGACGTTGTAATACCCAACACAAACGACATGTACAAACAATGTGATGTATGCAACATATATATAGTGCCATTAGTAGTTTCCCCATTTCCCCCAAATCCCTACATAGCCTCCAAATTCCCTCGCGTGGCGCTGACATTGGGGGAATGCGGACGAGTGGTGCTGATGGTTTCGGTACGGCTGCTCCTGCTCGTATCTCCACTGAGCACTTGCCTAAGGTCATCAGAAGGTAGGTGTACTACGGATCCGAATCGTCCTGTCAGGTTCCAATCTATCCTGATCTTTTTTTAGCATGTCCAAAGTATAGATCCTTTTGAATCCGTCCTGAATGACCCACCCACCGTGAGGGAGTCCTAGATTAAGGGGTCCTCGGGCGTCTGACCTATTGGACATGGGCCGGACTGATGGGCTGTGAAGATACAAAATAGAAGACTCTCTCCCGTATCCGGATGGGACTCATCTTGGCATGGATGGCAAGCCTGGCGTTCGGATATGAGGATTCCTTTCTCTGTAAACGACTTTGTACAACCCTAGCCCCCTCCGGTGTCTATATAAACCGGAGGGTTTAGTCCATAGAGGCAATCATAACCATACATGCTAGACTTCTAGGGTTTTAGCCATTACGATCTCGTGGTAGATCAACTCTTGTAACCCCCATACTCATCAATATCTATCAAGTAGGATGTAGGGTATTACTTCCATCAAGAGGGCTCGAACCTGGGTAAAACTTCGTGTCCCCTGTCTCCTGTTACCTTCGACCTCAGACGCACAGTTCGGGACCCCCTACCCGTGATCCGCCGGTTTTGACACCGACATTGGTGCTTTCATTAAGAGTTCCATTGTATCGTCACCAGAAGGTTCGATGGCTCCATCGATCATCTACAACAATGCTGACCTAAGGGAGGTTTTCTCCCTGGCCAGATCTTCGTATTCGGCGGCTTCGCACTACAGGCCAACTCGCTTGGCCATCTAGAGCAGATCGACAGCTACGCTCTAGATCACCAGACTAGTTTTGGAAACTTGGATTATGTCACGGATATCCGAGGAGACTTGATCTTCCAAGGATTCGCACACTCAATCTCTGCTCTGGCCTTAGATCCGGAGCGTATCACCAGATCCGAAGATCGGATTTCTAAACCCGTCGGACTATCTGTGGCCACTAGGCCCAGTACTGGAGAACCAGAGGAAGAAGTGTCACCGACAACCATCACAAAGCCGGACTCTTCCCTGGGCACTGGCTCCAAACTCTTGGAGTCAGCATCGTGTGAGCTCGGCCAAGGAATTCCCTCCCGCCATGCTCCACGGACTCTTTTCTCCCTCGACAAACCTCGCCTTTAAGCGAGGCTCTAGACTTGATGCGGTCCCTTGTGATTATAGAGGAGCAACGTCTGAACTACGCCCAACCCGGACTAGGGGCTGAGAGCAGGGAATTTTATGTCCCACCCACCACCCACTTTATAGCCACTGTCGAGGACTTAACAGACATGCTCGATTATGACTCCAAAAACATCGATAGTATGGACGACGATGCCGGAGAAGAGGAGGCCCAAAACCCGTCATTTACCAGACGCTGGAAGGCCACCTCTTCATATGATGTGTACATGGTGGATACACCCAAGGAGGGTGACAGTGATAATGAGAAAAATCCAGTAGAGGATGAACCTCCCGAGATACAACCAAAGCGCCGACGGCGCCGCTCTAAATCACACCGCAACAAAGATAGCAATACCGGCACGGGAGACAACAATACTCCGGATAATGCCGAAGATTAAGAAAACCCCGTCGAGCAAAACTCTGAACAAGACGATCGGGAGGATGGGCAAGTTAGCCCTGATGAACATGCCATAAACGAAGACTCAGAGGACAATAACTATTTTCCACTCTCTGAGGATGAGGTGAGCCTCGGCAACGAGGATTTTATCGTGCCTGAGGAACCTCTCGAGCAAGAGCGCTTTAAGCGCCGGCTAATAGCCACTACAAGGGGCCTGAAAAAGAAGCAGCAGCAGCTTCAAGCTGATCAAGATCTGCTAAATGACAGATGGAATGATGTCCTGGCATCCGAGGAATACGACCTTGAGAGCCAAACCAAAAGTTACCCGAAGCACAAATTGCTACCTCAATTCGATGATGAGGCGCGGGAGCCCGTACCATCAACGAGTAATGCGGCTGATCGGCCACCACATTGCCGGGATAAAGTGGCAACTCAAGCCGAACACCGGCACATACGATCTCGCCGTAAAGGTAGAGACACAGCCATTCAGGGATACACATATGACCTACGGCAGGACCTGAAGAATAAAGCAGGTCCGGCCAGATTGATCTACGGATCACGAGTGTCAGTGTCAAAACCAGCGGATATCGGGTACGGGGTCCCGAACTGGGCGTCTGAGGTTGATGGTAACAGGAGACAAGGGACACGAAATTTTACCTAGGTTCGGGCCCTCTTGATGGAGGTAATACCCTACGTCCTGCTTGATTGATATTGATGAGTATATAGGTTACAAGAGTTGATCTACCACGAGATTGTAATGGCTAAAACCCTAGAAGTCTAGCCTATATGATTATGGTTGTCTCTACGGACTAAACCCTCCGGTTTATATAGACACCGGTGGTGCCTAGGGTTACACAAAGTCGGTTATAGAGAAAGGAATCTTCATATCCCAACGCCAAGCTTGCTATCCATGCCAAGGAGAGTGCCATCGGTACATGGGTGAGAGAATCTTTAGTCTTGTATCTTCATGGCCCAATAGTCCGGCCCATGTCCAACAGGCCGGACTCCCAAGGACCCCTTAGTCCAGGACTCCCTCAGCGAGCCGTGCCCCGACGCGCGACAACGGCTATCAAGCCGAACATGACAAGCACAATCACGTCCGGGCCAAAAACCGCACACGGACTCCATCCGAACTACGTCGCGATCTAGCCCGATATAGAGGCGCCGCACACCCCCTTGGCTTCACCGATGAAGTAATGGAGCACGAATTCCTAGAAGGGTTTAAACCCGTGAACATCGAATCATATGATGGGACAATAGACCCCGCGATATGGATCGGAGATTTTTCTTCACCATATTCATATGGCCCGCGGTGATGATTTTCATGCCATCAAATACCTCCCACTAAAACTCAAGGTGCCTTCTCGGCACTGGTTGAACAGCCTGCCTGAAAATTCCATTGGCAGCTGGGAGGACTTGGAAGATGCCTTCCGCGATAATTTCCAAGGTACATATGTCTGGCCTCTAGATGCCGATGACCTAAGTCACATTATCCAGCAGCCCCGGGAGTCAGCCAGGTAGCTCTGGACTAGGTTCTTAATTAAAAAGAACCAAATTGTCGGTTGTCTGGATGCCGAAGCCCTTGCGTCCTTTGAACATAGTGTCCGAGATGAGTGGCTCGCCCCCCACCTCGGTCAAGAAAAACAAAAATCCATGGCAGCCCTTACCGCTCTGATGACCCGCTTTTGCGCGGGAGAAGACAACTGGCTCAATCGTAGAAGCAACAGCACAAGTGATCCGGGCACTTCCGAAGTTCGAGACGGCAATGGCAAGCCACGACGCAATAAACACAAGCATCAAAATAATAATGAAGGAACACAAGACAGGGCGGTCAACGCCGGATTCAGCGGCTCCAAACCCGGTCAACGGAAAAAGCCATTCAAGGCAATCAGAGACGGACCATCCAATTTACACAAGATACTGGATCGGCCCTGCCAAATTCATGGCACCCCCAATAAACCAGCCAATCATACCAACAAAAGTTGTTGGGTCTTCAAACAAGCTGGCAAGCTTAATGCCGAACACAAGGGGAAGGGGCCGCCCAGTGACAGCGACTACGAAGAGACACGCCAACCGAACACCAGGGGTAAGAAGCAATTTCCCCCCGAAGTAAAAGTAGTAAACATGGTATACATGATGCACATCCCTATAGGGAAGCAAAAACACGCACTGCAGGACGCCTACACCATAGAGCCGGTCGCCCAAAAATTTAGCCAATGGGCGGCCTGCCCGATCACTTTTGATCGCAAAGACCACCCAGCCAGTATCCATCACGAAGGTTCGGCAGCTCTAGTCCTCGACCCAATTATCGACGGGTTCCATCTCACGAAAGTCCTTATGGATGGCGGCAGTAGCCTTAATCTACTCTACCAAGACATTGTCCGCAAAATGGGCATTGATCCTTCAAGAATCAAGCCCACCACAACTACCTTCAAGGGAGCAGCTCCCGGCATAGAAGCTCACTACGCGGGTTCAATTACATTGGAAGTTGTTTTCGGCTCGCCTACCAAAACTAACTCGATTACATGATAAATCTCATCCAACCCATCACCGTCCAAAAAGCCTACGATGGAATTACTCACGCACGACGGTGAGCATCATGAAATTGGTGATGGGGGAAGGTTGATGATGACGATGGTGACTGATTCCCCTCTCTGGAGCCCCAAACAGACTCCAGATCGGCCCTCCCGAGAGAGATTA
Source organism: Triticum aestivum (assembly GCF_018294505.1). Classification (NCBI taxonomy): domain Eukaryota; kingdom Viridiplantae; phylum Streptophyta; class Magnoliopsida; order Poales; family Poaceae; genus Triticum; species Triticum aestivum. The sequence continues at coordinate 132,699,923 of NC_057803.1, read as the reverse complement.
GGGCTTGGCGGCAGCTTCATATCATAAAATGCGATGAATCCTTCTCTCTGATTTTTCTCTCCCCGAACGTGAATATATAGAGTTGGAGTTGAGGTCGGTGGAGCATCAGGGGGGCCCACGAGGCAGGGGGCGCGCCCTAGGGGGGTGGGTGCACCCCCACCCTCGTGGATAGGGTGTGGGCCCCCTGACGTAGATTCTTTCGCCAGTATTTTTTATATATTCCAAAAATATTCTCCGTGAAGTTTTAGGTCATTCCGAGAACTTTTATTTCTGCACAAAAATAACACCATGGAAATTCTGCTGAAAACTGCGTCAGTCCAGGTTAGTTCCATTCAAATCATGCAAGTTAGAGTCCAAAACAAGGTCAAAAGTGTTTGGAAAAGTAGATACGATGGAGACGTATCAACTCCCCCAAGCTTAAACCTTTGCTTGTCCTCAAGCAATTCAGTTGACAAACTGAAAGTGATAAAGAAAAACTTTTACAAACTCTGTTTGATCTTGTTGTTGTAAATATGTAAAGCCAGCATTCAAGTTTTCAGCAAAGATTATGAACTAACCATATTCACAATAACATCTAGGTCTCATGTTTACTCATATCAATAGCATAATCAACTAGCGAGCAATAATAATAAATCTCGGATGACAAAACTTTCTCAAAACAATCATAATATGATATAACAAGATGGTATCTCGCTAGCCCTTTCTGAGACCGCAAAACATAAATGCAGAGCACCTCTGAAGATCAAGGACTGACTAAACATTGTAATTCATGGTAAAAGAGATCCAGTCATACTCAATGTAAACTAATAGTAATGCATGCAAATGACAGCGGTGCTCTCCAACTGGTGCTTTTTAATAATAGGATGGTGACTCAACATAAAAGTAAATATATAGGCCCTTCGTAGAAGGAAGAAGGGATTTGTAGAGGTGCCAGAGCTCAATTTTGAAATAGAGATAAATAACATTTTGAGTGGTATACTTTCATTGTCAACATAACAACCGAGAGATCTCAATATCTTCAATGCTACACACATTATAGGCGGTTCCCAAGCAGAATAGTAAAGTTTATACTCCCCCTACCACCAACAAACATCAATCCATGGCTTGTCCGAAACAACGGGTGCCTCCAACTAACAACAATCCTGGGGGAGTTTTGTTTGCAATTATTTTAATTTAAGCATGGGACTGGGCATCCCGGTTACCAGCCATTTTCTCGTGAGTGAGGAGCGGAGTCCACTCCTCTTGAGAATAACTCGCCTAGCATGGAAGACACAGACATCCCTAGTTGATACATGAGCTATTCGAGCATACAAAACATAATTTCATTTGAAGGTTTAGAGTTTGGCACATACAAATTTACTTGGAACGGAAGATAGATACCGCATATAGGAAGGTATGGTGGACTCATATGGAATAACTTTTGGGGTTTATGGAAGTGGATGCACAAGCAGTATTCCCGCTTAGTACAAGTGAAGGCTAGAAAGAGACTGGGAAACGACCAGCTAGAGAGCAACAACATTCATGAACATGCATTAAAATTAATCAACACTGAGTGCAAGCATGAGCAGGATATAATTCACCATGAACATAAATATCGTGGAGGCTATGTTGATTTTGTTTCAACTACATGCGTGAACATGTGCCAAGTCAAGCCACTCGAACCGTTCAAAGGAGGATACCACCCTATCATACCACATCCCAACTATTTTAATAGCATGTTGGCACGCAAGGTAAACCATTATAAATTCCTAGCTGATTAAGCATGGCATGAGAAACTATAATCTCTAATTGTCATTTCAAACATGTTTCATTCATAATAGGCTGAATCAGGAATGATGAACTAATCATATTTACAAAAAACAAGATAGGTCAAGTTCATACCAACTTTTCTCATCTCAACCAGTTCATCATATATCGTCATTATTGCCTTTCACTTGCATGACCGAACGATGTGGATAATAATAATATGCACGTGCATTGGACTAAGCTGGAATCTGCAAGCATTCAATACATAGGAGAATACAAAGGTAATATGGGCTCTTGGTTAGATCAACAATAATGTGTATGAGAGCCACTTAACATTTTCATCATGGTCTTCTCCTCTCGACCTCCAAAGAAAAGAAACGAAACAAAACTATTTACACGGGAAAGCTCCCATAAAGCAAAAGAAGAAGGAGGAATCTTTTTGGGTTTTATTTTTAATTATTACTACTACGGGCATGGAAAGTAAACTAGCTAAAAGCTACAACTAATTTTTTTGGTTTTTCTTAAGGTTTTTCAAACACGCAAGAAGAAAGCTTTAGAAAAATTAAACTAGCATGGATAGTACAATGAAAAAGTATGAGCACCGACAACTAGAATGAGTGTGTGAACATGAATGTAATGTCGGTGAGGAATACGTACTCCCCCAAGATTAGGCTTTTGGCCTAAGTTGGTCTATGCCCATGGATCAAAGTGGTCCCATCTAGTGTACTGAGGAGGGTCCTCAGGGTGCCACTGGTTGGCGATCTCCTCCAAATCCCACTGATAAACAGACTGCCGATAAGGGTCGGGAGATGACTCTGGCTCAGTCTCTGGGGATCGTGTTTGCTCCCAATATGCATAAATGTCATCGGGCAGGATGATGTATGTGCCTGAATAAATGTCAAACAAAGAAGGTGCAGGCAGGGTAATAATTTGACAAGTCTTTTCACTGAATACCAGGTTATAAATGAGTCTCTTCTCCTTATCATCGCAAATGAAATCATGTGCTTCCATAATTTTATAGTCTAAGAAAATAGGGGCAACACCTTTTCTTCTTTCTCATAGTGTCTAATAGGTATCTCAAAATATTTAGCAAGACGCGAAGCAAAGATACCTTGAAAAATGGGGCCCTTTGCACGGTTTAGACTCAACCGTTTAGCAACCATAGCACCTAAATTGAAAGTTCTATCACGAAGTAAAGCATGGCGCAAAATGGCGAGGTCAGGAGCACTGAGGCCCCCACTGTTCCCGTGGCCAATTAAACATCCACTAGCAAATATTGCATAGTAACGTAGAACAGGAAAATGTATGCTAGTAGTTCTTGCATCTAACACTTTTCTCGTTTCCCCTACAGTAATCATATCAATAAATCCTGCCACATCCCTAGGATGTGGTTCCTCGACGCTGCCCTCAAAAGGCAACTTGCAAACCGCACAAAAATCATAAAGTGACATCTCGTTAAACTCATCATATAAATAAAAATACTCCGAAGGTGGCGATCTCCTAGCATGGAAATGAAAATTTTGCACAAAAATACTAGTGGGTAGGAGATACTGTTCAAGCTGGTCGTGGAGGAAGTCGGTGAGGCCTACATTCTCAGCCAAATAATAGAAGTCTTCATAAATCGCGGCTGCTCTCAAGAACTCATCACAAGGCCATTCACATGGCCGAACCTCCGCAGTGCGAGGGAGATTATATTTGGGCTTCTTATTCTCTTCACTTTTCTTATCCTTCGAGCTTCGGCTCGAAGAGCCCCTCAACAATCTCTTCATCATTTCCTCTGAAAAATTTCTGAATTTTTAGTAACTCAAAATAAAAGTGAACCAAACTCAACAAGATTGATAGCAACTACTCCCGCAAGTGCCTAGAGGCCATATCATGCATTAAAACTACTTTTGACCACATAAATTTGACATGCAAGCTCAAGAACAGGGTCACCTAAGCAGCAAAAATTTGTAATAAATAAAGCACTAGAACAAAAACTAACTGGACCATTGGAGGAGTCACATACCGAAGAACAATCCCCCAAAGCAGTGTTGTGAATGAAGCTTTGAGCAAGGAGATCGAAAATGGCAGCAAGATGAGCTAGAACTCGGGTTTGAGCTGGTGGTGGATTTTTCCTGGAGGAAGATGAAGTGTGTGGGTGCAAGAATAAGTGGAGGGGGCCCACGTGGGGTCCACAAGGCAGGGGGCGTGCCCTAGGGGGTGGGCGCACCATGGACCCTCGTGGTCAGGTGGTGAGGCCCCCTGGTGTGTTCTCAGTGTCAATAATTCTTAAATATTCTAGAAAAATCATATTAAATTTTCAGGACATTTGGAGAACTTTTATTTTTGGGGTATTTTTTATTGCAAGGATAATTCAGAAAACAGACAGAAAATACTATTTTTGCTTTATTTAATCTAAATATCAGAAAGTAAAAAGGGGGTACAGAGAGTTGTGCTTTCTAACTTCGTCCATCTCATGCTCATCAAAAGGAATCCACTAACAAGGTTGTTCAAGTCTTGTTAACAAACTCTTTTCGAATAACATGAAACCAGAGAATTTTTGAATAACACTAGGTTACCTCAACGGGGATATGCACATCCCCAACAATAAGAATATCATATTTCTTCTTGACAGTAGGAAGAGGAAATTCAAAACCTCCAATAGTAATCGTTGCAGTTTTTCCAATAGAATTAATACTGCGGACTTGAGGTTGTTTCCTCGGAAAGTGTATCGTATGCTCATTACCATTAACATGAAAAGTGACATTGCCTTTGTTGCAATCAATAACAGCCCCTGCAGTGTTCAAAAAGGGTCTACCAAGAATAATAGACATACTATCCTCCTCGGGAATATCAAGAATAACAAAGTCCGTTAAAATAGTAATGTTTGCAACCACAACAGGCACATCCTCACAAATACTGACAAGTATAGCAGTTGATTTATCAGCCATTTGCAAAGATATTTCAGTAGGTGTCAACTTATTCAAATCAAGTCTATGATATAAAGAGAGAGGCATAACACTAACACCGGCTCCAAGATCACATAAAGCAATTTTAACATAGTTCCTTTTAATGGAGCATGGTATAGTTGGTACTCCTAGATCTCCTAGTTTCTTAGGTATTCCGCCCTTAAAAGTATAATTAGCAAGCATGGTGGAAATTTCAGCTTTCGGTATATTCTTTTTATTTGCAACAATATCTTTCACGTACTTAGCATAAGGATTAATTTTAAGCATATCAATCAAACGCATACGCAAAAAGATAGGTCTAATCATTTCAGCAAAGCACTCAAAATCCTCATCATCCTTTTTCTTGGATGGTTTAGGAGGAAAAGGCATGGGTTTCTGAACCCATGGTTCTCTTTCTTTACCATGCTTCCTAGCAACAAAGTCTCTCTTATCATAACTGTAGCGACCAGACCTCAAACAGTCTGATCTCTGTGCTCCGGTGTCATCCCTGGATCAGTAATGCTGACACCACACAGTACTCGGAGGATTTATAACAGAGTAGAAATCACACACTTATTACATCGAGTGTCTCAAGAGAGAACTTATTACAATAAATATGGCTTAAGGCCATCTAATAACGATAACAGCGGAAGGCTTGGAAGATAAGTGAGTCCATCAACTCCAACGGCATCACTGAGTATAGAACCACGACCTAAAAACTCCTTAATCATCGTCTGAAAAGTCTGCAACATTAACGTTACAGCGCGAAACAGGTCAGCACATGGAATATGCTGGCAAGGTAGCACATAGAGAGTAATGAAATGAAACAACTATACTATATGCATACTTGGCTGGTGGAAAGCTCTACGGTTATAGTTTTGCATAAAGCCAATTTTTCCCTACTGCAAAGGAATAAATTTATTTAACTATCATGGTAGTTGTTAAACATTGAGAATGGTTGACAGCATCCTCAATCCCAATTAAAAATATCATTAACAAAACCCAACAAAATTAATTTAGGGTAACATGTTGAGATTCACATGATAATCCAAGTACTAGATACTCAAGATTGTCCATAACCGGGGACACGGCTAACCATGATTAGTTTATTACACTCTGTAGAGGTTTGCGCACTTTTCCCCACAAGACTCGATCGCCTCCGTTTGGTTTCTCGCACTACATGGTGTTTGAGAAGACGGATGACCGAGACATAGTCTTTCAGAAGTGCTAGCACCTTACGATGGATAGACCGTTACACCTACTTTCCCCTACATCTGCTAGTCTACCCTGTAAGAGTTCGCACGACTTAATCAACTATGCTAGAGCCCATAATAGCTTGTGGCTGCACATGGAAGTTTCTAGTATGAATAGTCTCATGATCCCTTTGAGCCTGGGTGGCGGTCCAAAAGAAAACAGGCAAGTCCTGGAATAGCCAGGTGCCTCAATCCACCCAGATGTGTGTTTAAGTTGCCACCTTAGACAAACCATTAATTAACAAACTCACATCTGTCATGGATATCACTCACCCAATCCACGTCTACTAGCATAGCATGGCATAATAAGCAAACGTAGAAGTAACTCCCAAAGGTTTGTAAGTAAACAGGTAATAGTTACTACCTCAACTACTTCCCATCCCACAATTTAATTAGATCCTAATCATGCAATGTGTGAGGATTGATCTAATGCAATAAAACTGGGTAGTAGGAAAGGTATGATCAAAGTGTTACTTGCCTTGCTGATGATCCGGGAAACCTAGCGATTTGAAGTAACATGCGGCGCACTCGGGGTATTCTATCGCAGACAAACAAACAAGCATACAATAAGCACTCATCTAATGCACATGTAAAAGTCAAATAAGAGATCTAACCAGAAGGTTCAACTTAAGAACTCCGGTTTGCAAAAAGAATCAAATTGAACGAAGCAACGAAAGTCAAACGGCGAAAGAAAACAACTTCGTTCTACTAATCTGGATCTAAGGCAAATTTTACAGTAGCAAAAACTTGTTTAAGTTGGTTAAACGGATAGAGGGTTTCGAGACGAAATTCCAGGCGCTTGAATCGCCTGATTCCGATAAACGAGCGAAAAGTTATACTAAAAAGAAAATCGGATCAGGAATCGCGATCAGAAAAATCGCGGATTAAATCCGAGAAAAAGAAAAACGACGAACGTTCACTAGAATGAACGAACGGACGAACGCTCGCTAATTAAATAAATCGGAAAAACCGATCTATTAAAAAAACCGAATCTAAAAAAAACGACGGAAAAACCAATGGAAAAACCGGATGGTTTTTCGAAAAAAAATAAACCGGCACGGATACCGAGGCGCACCTCGGGCGGTGTGAGGCGTCGGCGGCGGGCGGTGCGGCGGCGGCGACGCGGCGCTGGCGGCGGCGGGGCGGCGCTGGCTAGGGTTCTGGGGGCGTGGGCTGAGGCTGGCTGGGCTCCCCCCCGGCTTATAAAGCCTAGCGGGCCGGGAGTCTTGGTCGGACACGGCCCCTAGGTCGGTTCGTTTTTTTTAAATAATTACGCATAGAAGAAAAATAAAAATAAATACTAAACGTAATCCAAAAATCCCGAAATAAATTTTCCCGGGCTTCTAAAATCAAGCCGCACAAGGTGAACATTTATTTGGGGCCTAAATGCAATTTTGGAAAATGCACATTTTTTCCTAAATTTAAATAAAATAATGAAAAACTCCAAAATAAAATCTTATTTGATTTTATTATTAAATCCTCAATATTTCTTTATTTTGGGAAAGTCATTTTATTCCCTCTCTCATATTTTTGTAATAGAAATAATTGACGATAAAATAACAAAATCAAATGATCCTATTCTCAAAATTTGAGAAAACTCAAATATGAAAATAACGAAATCCCCAACTCTCTCTGTGGGTCCTTGAGTTGCGTAGAATTTCTAGGATCTACCAAAATTCAAAAAATTAAAATATGATATGCATAGATGATCGAATGTATAACATTCCAAATTGAAAATTTGGGATGTTACAATAACATTGATTCTTTGATTGCGGGTTATCAAGATCAACAGCAGGTTCAATCTCTACATCATTGTCATTGCTAGGTTGAGCGTCATCATTAACATTATCACTAGGTTCATGTTCATTTCCAGATTGTGTCTCAGCATCAGAAATAGAAATATCATTGGGATTCTCAGGTGTGTCAACAACAGGTTCACTAGAAGCATGCAAAGTCCTATTTTTTTCTCTTATTCTTAGAAGAACTAGGTGCATCAACATTAGTTCTCTGAGAATCTTGCTCAATTCTCTTAGGGCGGCCCTCAGGATACAAAGGTTCCTGAGTCATTTTACCCCCTCTAGTCATAACTCTAACAACATTATTACTTTTCTTATTATTTAATTCATTGAGCAAATCATTCTGGGCTTTAAGCACTTGTTCTACTTGAGTGGTAAACATAGAAGCATGTTTACTAATAAGTTTAAGTTCACCTTTAACTCTAGACATATAATCACTCAAGTGTTCAATCATATATGCATTACGTTTCAATTGTCTACCAACATAAGCATTGAAGTCTTCTTGTTTAACCATAAAATTATCAAACTCATCTAAGCATTGGCTAGCAAACTTATAACGAGGAATATCACCTTCATCAAATCTATAGAGATAATTTACCTTTACTACCTGTGTCGGGTTATCAAAACCATGTATCTCTTCAATAGGTTCTAAATTCTTAACATATTTAGCTTTAATACCTTTTTCTTTCATAGATTTCTTTGCCTCTTGCATATCTTCAAGACTGAGAAATAGAATACCCCTTTTCTTCGTAGTTGGCTTAGGAGTTGGTTCAAGAAGTGTCCAATCATTTTCATTACTCAACATATTATTCAATAGCAATTTAGCTTGATCAATAGTTCTATCCCTGAAAACACAACCACTACAACTATCCAGGTGGTCTCTGGAAGCATAGGTTAGTCCATTATAAAAGATATCAAGTATTTCATTTTTCTTGAGAGGATGATCAGGCAAAGCATTAAGTAATCGGAGAAGCCCCCCCCCCCCCAAGCTTGTGGGAGACTCTCTTCTTCAATTTGCACAAAATTATATATTTCCCTTAAGGCAACTTGTTTCTTATGAGCGGGGAAATATTTAGCAGAGAAGTAATAAATCATATCCTGGGGACTACGCACACAACCAGGATCAAGAGAATTAAACCATGTTTTAGCATCACCCTTTAATGAGAATAGAAATAATTAAGGATAAAGTAATATCGAGTTTTCTCATCATTAGTGAACAGGGTGGCTATATCATTTAATTTAGTAAGATGTGCCACAACAGTTTCAGATTCATAGCCATGAAAAGGATCAGATTCAACCAAAGTGATTAACTCAGGATCAACAGAGAAATCATAATCCTTATCAGAAATATAGATAGGTGAAGTAGCAAAAGCAGGGTCATATTTCATTCTAGCATTTAAGGATTTTTCCTTCAGCTTAGCTAACAGTTTCTTAATATCATATATTGCAAGCTAAAAAATCTCTAGCAGTTTTGTCATCCATAACATAACCCTCAGGCACAACATGCAATTCATATCTAGGGGGAGAATCTTCATCATCACTTTCATCAATATTATCAGTTTCAATAATTTCATTCTCTCTAACCCTAGCAAGTTGTTCATCAAGAAATTCACCTAGTGGCACAATATTATCAAGCATAGAAGTAGTTTCATCCTAAGCATCATGCAAAGCAGAAGTGGCATCATCAATAACATGCGAGATATCAGAATAAATAGCAGGTGTAGGTGTCGCAAGTTTACTCAAAACAGAAGGTGAATCAAGTGCAGAGCTAGATGGCAGTTCCTTACCTCCCCTCGTAGTTGAGGGAAAAATCTTGGTTCTTTCATCTTTCAAGTTCCTCATAGTGATCAACAGATATAAATCCCAAGTGACTCAAAGAATAGAGCTATGCTCCCCGACAAGGGTGCTAGAAAATAGTCTTGATAACACACAAGTATAGGGGATCGCAACAGTTTTCGAGGGTAGAGTATTCAACCCAAATTTATTGATTCGACACAAGGGGAGCCAAAGAATATTCTCAAGTATTAATAGTTGAGTTTTCAATTCAACCGCACCTGAAAGACTTAATATTTGCAGCAAAGTATTTAGTAGCAAAGTAACATGGACGTAATGGTAACGGTGGCAAAAGTAATAGTATTGGTTTTGTAGTGATTGTAACAGTGGCAACGGAAAAGTAACTAAGCAAAGATCAATATGTGCAAATCTCGTAGGCATTGGATCAGTGATGGATAATTATGTCGGATGCGATTCCTCATGCAACAGTTATAACATAGGGTGACATGGAACTAGCTCCAGTTCATCAATGTAATGAGGCATGTATTCCAGATATAGTCATACATGCTAATGGAAAAGAACTTGCATGACATCTTTTGTCCTACCCTTTTGTGGCAGCGGGGTCCTATTGGAAACTAAGGGATATTAAGGCCTCCTTTTAATAGAGTATCGGAACAAAGCATTAACACTTAGTGAATACATGAACTCCTCAAACTATAGTCATCACCGGGAGTGGTCCTGATTATTGTCACTTCGGGGTTACCGGATCATAACATATAGTAGGTGACTATTGACTTGCAGAATAGGATCAAGAACTCACATATATTCATGAAAACATAATAGGTTCAGATCTGAAATCGTGGCACTCAGGCCCTAGTGACAAGCATTAAGCAAAGCAAAGTCATAGCAACATCAATCTCAGAACATAATGGATATTAGGGATCAAACCCTAACAAAACTAACTCAATTACATGATAAATCTCATCAAACCCATCACCGTCCAGCAAGCCTACGATGGAATTACTCACGCATGGCAGTGAGCATCATGAAATTGGTGATGGAGGAAGGTTGATGATGACGTTGGTGACATATTCCCCTCTCCGGAGCCCCGAACGGACTCCAGATCAGCCCTCCTGAGAGAGATTAGGGCTTGGCGGCGGCTCCGTATCGTAGAACACGATGAATCCTTCTCTCTGATTTTTATCTCCTCGAACGTGAATATATAGAGTTGGATTTGAGGTCGGTGGAGCATCAGGGGGCCCACGAGGCAGGGGCGCCCCAGGGGGTGGGCGCATCCCCCACCCTCATGGACAGGGTGTGGGCCCTTGACGTAGATTATTTCACCAGTATATTTTTATACATTCCAAAAATATTATCTGTTTTGGATGTTTTGTGTGCATTTGTATGCTATTTTATATTATTTTGGGACTAACCTATTAAGCTAGAGCCCAGTGCCAGTTCCTGTTTTTCCTTGTTTTTGAGTCTCACAAAAAAGAAATACCAAATGGAGTCCAAACAGAATAAAACCTTCGCGATGATTTTTCTTGGACCAAAAGACAACCAGGAGACTTGGAGATGAAGTCGGAGGAGCCACAAGGCGGCCACAAGGAAGGAGGGCACGCCTAGGGGGGTAGGGCGCCCCCACCTTTGTGGGCCCCTCGTGCGCCTCCTAACCTAATTCTTTCGCCTATATATACGCATATATCCCCAAACAAACTATGGCATCCACGAAAACACTTTTCCACCGTCGCGACCTTCTATACCTGTGAGATCCCATCTAGGGGCCTTTTCCAGCGTCCTGTCGGAGGAGGATTCAATCATGGAGGGCTTCTACATCAACTCTATTGCCCTTCCGATGAAGCGTGAGTAGTTTATCTCAGATTTACGGGTCCATAGCTAGTAGCTACATGTCTTCTTCTCTCTCTCTTTGATTCTCAATACCATGTTCTCCTCGATGTTCTAGGAGATCTATTCGATGTAATACTCTTTTGCGGTGTGTTTGTCGAGATCCGATGAATTATGGATTTATGATCAGCTTATCTATGAATATTATTTGAATCTTCTCTGAATTATTTTATGCATGATTTGATATCTTTGTAATTCTCTTCGAATTATCAGTTTGGTTTGGCTAACTAGATTGGTTTTTCTTGCAATGGGAGAAGTCCTTAGCTTTGGGTTCAATCTTGCGGTGTCCTTTCCCAGTGACAGTAGGGGCAGCAAGGCACACATTGTATTGTTGCCATCGAGGATAAAAAGATGGGATTTTCATCATATTGCTTGAGTTAATTCCTCCACAACATGTCATCTTACTTAATGCATTACTCCATTCTTTCTGAACTTAATACTCTAGATGCATGCTGGATAGCGGTCGATGTGTGGAGTAATAGTAGTAGATGGAGAATCGTTTCGGTCTACTTGACATAGACATGATGCCTATATTTATGATCATTGCCTTAGATATCGTCATAACTTTGTGCTTTTCTATCAATTGTTCGGCAGTAATTTGTTCACTCACCGTATTATTCCCTATCCTGAGAGAAGCCTCTAGTGAAATCTATGGCTCCCGGGTCTCTATTTTCCATCATACAAGTTCTATTTTCCATCATATAAGTTTCTAATCTACAATATTAGCTTCCAATTTACTATTTTGCAATATTTTACTTTCTGATCTATAAACCAAAAATACCAAAAATATTTACTTTACTGTTTATCTATCTCTATCAGATCTCACTTTTGCAACTAACCGTGAAGGGGTCGACAACCCGTTTATCACGTTGGGTGCAAGTTGTTTGTTTGTTTGTGCAGGTATTAGGTGACTTGTGTGTTGTCTCCTACTGGATTGATACCTTGGTTCTCAAACTGAGGGAAATACTTATCTGTACTTTGCTGCATCAACCTTTACTCTTCAAGGGAAAAACCAATGCAAGCTCAAGAAGTAGCAGGAAGAATTTCTGGCGCCGTTACCGGGGAGATTTACGACAAATAACGACGCGTCTCCCATCAACTTGCCAATTTTTGGTGCCGTTGCCGGGGAGATCTATGCCAAGTCAAGACATACCAAGTACCCATCATAAACTTTCATCTCTTGCATTACATTATTCACCATTCGCCTCTCATTTTCCTCTCCCCGACTTTTAAAACGATTTTTGAAAAGATTTTCATTTTCTCCGCCTTTCTTCCATTCGTCTTGTTTGTTTGCTTTTTGTGTGCTTGTGTGTTGGATTTCTTGCTTTGTCACGATGGCTCAAGAGAATACCAAATTGTGTGACTTTTCCAACACCAATAATAATGATTTTATTGGTACCTCGATTGCTCCCGCTACTAGTGCGGAATTTTGTGAAATTAATGCCGCTTTGTTGAATCTTGTTATGAAAGATCAATTTTCTAGCCTTCCTAGTGAAGATGTCGCTTCCCATCTAAACAATTTCATTGATTTGTATGATACGCAAAAGAAAAAATATGTGGATAATGATATTGTTAAATTAAAGCTATTTCCGTTCTCACTTCGAGATCATGTTAAAACTTGGTTGTTCCTTAAATTTGCATCTTGCGGATTCCACTATTAAGAAACCTATGGGAAGGATTAATGATGTTCTTATTGTTGCAAATAGGAATTATGTGCCCATAGATTTCAATGTTCTTGATATAGATTCCAATCCTACATGTCCTATTATTCTTGGTAGACCTTTCCTTAGAACGATTGTGCAATTATTGATATGAAAGAAGGAAACATTCGATTTCAATTTCCGTTAAGGAAAGGCATGGAACACTATCCAGGAAAGAAAATTAAATTTCCATATGAATCTATTATGATAGCTACTTATGGATTGCATACCAAAGATGACAATACCTAGATCTATTCGTGTTTTTATGCCTAGCTAAGGGCGTTAAACAATAGCGCTTGTTGGGAGGCAACCCATTTTTTTTTGCTTTTTAGGTCCTGTTTTGCACTAAATAATTTATCTAACCTCTGGTTATATGTGTTTTTTGTGTTTTAATTAGTGTTTGTGCCAAGTAAGACCTTTGGGATAGCTTATAGTGATAGTTGATTTGATCTTGCTGAAAAACAGAAACTTTTGCGCCCAGTGACAGAATTGATCTGAGCTTCTGGAACGCGATAAATTCTTGAATTTTTTACACACAATTAATATAGAAGTTCCTCAGGTTTTCCTAATTTTTTTAAAAAAATTGGATTTACAGAAGTATTCGAGAGTTACATATTTCTACAAACTGTTGTGTTTTTGACAGATTTTGTTTTCTATGTGTTGTTTGCTTATTTTGATGAATCTATGGGTAGTATCGTGGGGTATGAAGCATGGAAAAGTTGGAATACAGTAGATACTACACCAATATAAATAAATAATGAGTTCACAAAAGAACCAAAAGTGGTGATTTATTTTCTTATACTAACGGAGCTTATGAGATTTTCTGTTGAGTTTTGTGTTGTGAAGTTTTCAAGTTTTGGGTAAGGATTTGATGGACTATGGAACAAGGAGTTGTTGGGGAACGTAGCAGAAATTCAAATTTTTTTCCTACGAATCACCAAGATCTATCTATGGAGAGACCAGCAACGAGTAGAAGGAGAGTGTGCATCTACATACCCTTGTAGATCGCTAAGCGGAAGCGTTCAAGTGAACGGGGTTGATGGAGTCGTACTCGTCGTGATTCAGATCACCGATGATCAAGTGCCGAACGGACGGCACCTCCGCGTTCAACACACGTACAGCCCGGTGACGTCTCCCACGCCTTGATCCAGCAAGGAGAGAGGGAGAGGTTGAGGAAGACTCCATCCAACAGCAGCACAACGGCGTGGTGGAGGTGGAGGAGCGTGGCAATCCTGCAGGGCTTCGCCAAGCACCTACGGGAGAGGAGAAGAACTTGGGAGAGAGGGAGGGGCTGCACCAAAGGCATAAGGTGTGTTTGGGAGGCCCTCCTACCCCACTATATATAGGGATCCCAAGGGGGGGTGCGCCAGCCCCTAGGTGATCCAATCTCCAAGGGGGCGGCGGCCAGGGGAGGAGTCCTCCCCCCCAAGGCACCTAGGAGGTGCCTTCCCCTGCTGGGACTCTCCCTTTAGGGTTTCCCCAGGCGCATGGGCCTCTTGGGGCTGGTGCCCTTGGCCCATGTAGGCCAAGGCGCACCCCCTACAGCCCATGTGGCCCCCCGGGGCAGGTGGCCCACCCGGTGGGCCCCCGGGACCCTTCCAGTGGTCCCGGTACAATACCGATGACCCCGAAACTTGTCCCGATGGCCGAAACAGGACTTCCTATATATAAATCTTTACCTCCGGACCATTCCGAAACTCCTCGTGACGTCCAGGATCTCATCCGGGACTTCGAACAACATTCGGTAACCACATACAAGCTTCCTTTATAACCCTAGCGTCATCAAACCTTAAGTGTGTAGACACTACGGGTTCGGGAGACATGCAGACATGACCGAGACGTTCTCCGGTCAATAACCAACAGCGGGATCTGGATACCCATGTTGGCTCCCACATGTTCCACGATGATCTCATCGGATGAACCACGATGTCAAGGACTTAATCAATCCCGTATACAATTCGCTTTGTCTAGCGGTATTTTACTTGCCCGAGATTCGATCGTCGGTATACCGATACCTTGTTCAATCTCGTTACCGGCAAGTCACTTTACTCGTTCCGTAACACATCATCCCGTGATCAACTCCTTGGTCACATTGTGCATATGATGATGTCCTACCGAGTGGGCCCAGAGATACCTCTCCGTTTACACGGAGTGACAAATCCCAGTCTCGATCCGCATAAAACAATAGATACTTTTGGAGATACCTGTAGTGCACCTTTATAGTCACCCAGTTACGTTGTGACGTTTGATACACCCAAAGCACTCCTACGGTATCCAGGAGTTACACGATCTCATGGTCAAAGGAAGAGATACTTGACATTGGCAAAGCTCTAGCAAATGAACTACACGATCTTTTGTGCTAGTCTTAGGATTGGGTCTTGTCCATCACATCATTCTCCTAATGATGTGATCCCGTTATCAACGACATCCAATGTCCATAGCCAGGAAACCATGACTATCTGTTGATCACAACGAGCTAGTCAACTAGAGGCTCACTAGGGACATATTGTGGTCTATGTATTCACACGTGTATTACGATTTCCGGATAATACAGTTATAGCATGAATAAAAGACAATTATCATGAACAAGGAAATATAATAATAACACTTTTATTATTGCCTCTAGGGCATATTTCCAACAGTCTCCCACTTGCACTAGAGTCAATAATCTAGTTCACATCGCCATGTGATTAACACTCACAGGTCACATCGCCATGTGACTAATACCCAAGAGTTTACTAGAGTCAGTAGTCTAGTTCACATCACTATGTGATTAACACTCAATGAGTTGTATGTTTGATCATGTTGCTTGTGAGAGATGTTTTAGTCAACGGGTCTGAGCCTTTCAGATCCGTGTGTGTTTTACAAATCTCTATGTCATCTCCTAGATGCAGCTACCACGCTCTATTTGGAGCTAATCCAAATAACTGTTCTACGTGGAGCTATTCTAAATTGTTGCTCCATTATATGTATCCGGTATCTCTACTCAGAGCTATCTGGATAGGTGTTAAGCTTGCATCGACGTAACCTTTACGACGAACTCTTTTACCACCTCCATAATCAAGAAAATTCCTTAGTCCACTAGTTACTAAGGATAACTTTGACCGCTGTCCTGTGATCCATTCATGGATCACTCTTGTACCCCTTGACTGACTCATGGCAAGGCACACTTCAGGTGCGGTACACAGCATAGCATACTAAAGAGCCTACGTCTTAAGCATAGGGGACGACCTTCGTCCTTTCTCTCTATTCTGCCGTGGTCGAGCTTTAAGTCTTAACTTCGTACCTTTCTCTCAGGCAAGAACTCCTTCTTTGACTGGTCCATCTTGAACACCTTCAAGATCATGTCAAGGTATGTGCTCATTTGAAAGTATTATTAAGCATTTTGATCTATCCTTATAGATCTCGATGCTCAATGTTCAAGTAGCTTAATCCAGGTTTTCTATTGAAAAACACCTTTCAAATAACCCTATATGCTTTCTAGAAATTCTACATCATTTCTGATCAACATATACTCATCAGAAATTCTATAGTGCTCCCACTCACTTCTTTGGAAATACAAGTTTCTCATAAACTTTGTACAAACCCAAAGTCTTTGATCATCATCAAAGCATACATTCCAACTCCGAGATGCTCACTCCAGTCCTTAGAAGGATCGCTGGAGCTAGCATACCTTTTAGCATCCTTAGGATCGACAAATACTTTCTGATTGTATTACCTACAATCTTTCCTCACGAAAACTGGTAAGGAAACTTGTCTTGACATCCATCTGCCAGATTTCATAAATGCAGCTAATGCTAACATGATTCCGACGGACTTTAAGCATCGCTACGGATGAGAAAATCTCATCGTAGTCAACTCCTTGAACTTGTGAAAAACTTTTCGCCACAAGTCGAGCTTCATGGACGGTGGCATTACCATCCACGTCCGTCTTCTTCTTAAAGGATCCATTTATCTCAATGGATTGCCAATCATCGGGCAAGTCCATCAAAGTCCATGGATCCGTTCTCGGATTTTATGGCCTCGAGCCATTTATCGGAATCCGGGCCCACCATCGCTTCTCCATAGCTCGTAGGTTCATTGTTGTCCAGCAACATGACTTCCAAGACAGGATTACGTACCACTCTGAAGTAGTACGCATCCTTGTCATCCCACGAGGTTTGGTAGTGACTTGATCCGAAGTTTCATGATCAATATCATAAGCTTCCACTTCAATTGGTGTAGGTGCCACAGGAACAACTTCCTGTGCCCTGCCACACACTAGTTGAAGAGACGGTTCAATAACCTCATCAAGTCTCCACCATCCTCCCACTCAACTCTTTCGAGAGAAACCTTTCCTCGAGAAAGGACCCGATTCAAGAAACAATCCATATTGCTTTCGGATCTGAATTAGGAGGTATACCCAACTGTTTTGGGTTTCCTATGAAGATGCATTTTATCCGCTTTGGGTTCGAGCTTATCAACCTGAAACTTTTTCATATAAGCGTCGCAGCCCCAAACCTTTAAGAAATGACAACTTAGGTTTCTCTAAACCATAATTCATACGGTGTCATCTCATCGGAATTATGTGGTGCCCTATTTAAAGTGAATGTGGTTGTCTCTAATGCTTAACCCATGAACAATAGTGGTAATTCGATAAGAGACATCATGGTACGCACCATATCCAATAGGGTGCAACTATGATGTTCGGACACACCATCACACTATGGTGTTCCCGGCGGTATTAATTGCGAAACAATTTCCACAATGTCTTAATTGTGTGCCAAAACTCGTAACTCAGATAATCATCTCTATGATCATATCATAGACATTTTATCCTCTTGTCACAATGATCTTCTACTTCACTCTGAAATTACTTGAACCATTCAATAATTCAGACTTGTGTTTCATCAAGTAAATATTCTCAACATCTACTCGAATCATCTGTGAAGTAAGAACATAACGATATTCACTGCATGCCTCAGCACTCATTGGACTGCACACATCAAAATGTGTTACTTCCTACAAGTTGCTATCTTGTTCCATCTTACTGAAAACGAGGCTTTTCAGTCATCTTGCCCATGTGGTATGATTTGCATATCTCAAGTGATTCAAAATCAAGTGAGTCCAAACGATCCATTTGCATGGAGTTTCTTCATGCATATACACCAATAGACATGGTTCGCATGTCTCAAACTTTTCAAAACGAGTGAGTCCAAAGATCCATCAACATGGAGCTTCTTCATGCGTTTTATACCATTATGACTTACATGGCAGTGCCACAAGTAAGTGGTACTATCATTACTATCTTATATCTTTTGGCATGAAAATGTGTATCACTACGATCGAGATTCAATAAACCATTCAGGTTTAATACTAATCTTGATGGTAGAGGGAGCGTGCGATGTTTGATCACATCAAACTTGGAAACACTTCCAACACATTATCGTCAGCTCACTTTTAGCTAGTCTCCATTTATTCCATAGCTTTTATTTCGAGTTACTAACACTTAGCAACCGAACCGGTATCTTATACCCTGGTGCTACTAGGAGTACTAGTAAAGTACACATCAACACAATGTATATCCAATATACTTCTATCGACTTTGCCAGCCTTCTCATCTACCAAGTACCTAGGGTAATTCTGCTCCAGTGGCTGTTCCCCTTATTACAGAAGCACTTAGTCTCGGGTTTGGGTTCAACCTTGGGTCTCTTCACTAGAGCAACAGCTGAATTGCCGTTTCATGAAGTATCCCTTTGTTCCCTTGCCCTTCTTGAAACTAGTGGTTTCACCAACCATCAACAATTGATGCTCCTTCTTGATTTCTACTTTCGCGGTGTCAAACATCGCGAATACCTCAAGGATCATCATATCTATCCCTGATATGTTATAGTTCATCACGAAGCTCTAGCAGCTTGGTGGCAATGACTTTGGAGAAACATCACTATCTCATTTGGAAGATCAACTCCCACTCGATTCAAGTGATTGTTGCACTCAGACAATCTGAGCACAAGCTCAACGATTGAGCTTTTCTCCCTTAGTTTGTAGGCTAAGAAAATTGTCGGAGGTCTTATACCTCCTGACGTGGGCACGAGCCTGAAATCCCAATTTCAGCCCTCGAAACATCTCATATGTTCCGCGACGTTTCGAAAACGTCTTTGGTGCCTCTACTTAAACCATTTAACTGAACTATCACGTAGTTATCAAAACGTGTATGTCAGATGTTCGCAACATCCACAAACAACGTTCGAGGTTCAGCACACCGAGCGGTGCATTAAGGACATAAGCCTTCTATGAAGCAATGAGGACAATCCTCAGTTTACGGACCTAGTCCGCATAATTGCTACTATCAACTTTCAACTAAATTTTCTCTAGGAACATATCTAAACAGTAGAACTAAAGCGCGAGCTACGACATAATTTGCAAATACCTTTTGACTATGTTCAGGATAATTAAGTTCATCTTATGAACTCCCACTTAGATAGACATCCCTCTGGTCATCTAAGTGATTACATGATCCGAGTCAACTAGCCCGTGTCCGATCATCACGTGAGATGGACTAGTTAACGTCGGTGAACATCTTCATGTTGATCGTATCTACTATACGACTCATGCTCGACCTTTCGGTCTCCGTGTTCCGAGGCCATGTCTGCACATGCTAGGCTCGTCAAGTTAACCCTAAGTGTTTTCGCTGTGTAAAACTGTCTTACACCCGTTGTATGTGAACGTAAGAATCCATCACACCCGATCATCACGTGGTGCTTAGAAGCGACGAACTGTAGCAACGGTGCACAGTTAGGGGAGAACACTTCTTGAAATTGTTGTAAGGGATCATCTTATTTACTACCGTCGTCCTAAGTAAACAAGATGCATAACCATGATAAACATCACATGCAATCAAATAGTGACATGATATGGCCAATATCATTTTGCTCCTTTTGATCTTCATCTTCGGGGCTCCATGATCATCATCGTCACCGGCATGACACCATGATCTCCATCATCATGATCTCCATCATCGTGTCTTCATGAAGTTGTCACGCCAACGACTACTTCTACTTCTATGGCTAACGCGTTTAGAAATAAAGTAAAGTAAGTTACATGGCGTTCTTCAATGACACGCAGGTCATACAAAAAATAAAGACAACTCCTATGGCTCCTGCCGGTTGTCATACTCATCGACATGCAAGTCGTGAATCCTATTACAAGAACATGATCAATCTCATACATCACATATCATTCATCACATTCCTCTTGGCCATATCACATCACATAGCATACCCTGCAAAAACAAGTTAGACGTCCTCTAATTGTTGTTGCATGTTTTACGTGGCTGCTATGGGTTTCTAGCAAGAACGTTTCTTACCTACGCAACACCACAACGTGATATGCCAATTGCTATTTACCCTTCATAAGGACCCTTTTCATCGAATCCGTTCCGACTAAAGTGGGAGAGACTGGCACCCGCTAGCCACCTTATGCACCAAGTGCATGTCAATCGGTGGAACCTGTCTCACGTAAGAGTACGTGTAAGGTCGGTCCGGGCCGCTTCATCCCACAATACCGTCGAAACAAGATTGGACTAGTAACGGTAAGCATATTGAACAACATCAACGCCCACAACTACTTTGTGTTCTACTCGTGCAAAGAATCTACGCAATAGACCTAGCTCATGATGCCACTGTTGGGGAACGTAGCAGAAATTCAAAATTTTTTCCTACGAATCACCAAGATCTATCTATGGAGAGACCAGCAACGAGTAGAAGGAGAGTGTGCATCTACATACCCTTGTAGATCGCTAAGCAGAAGCGTTCAAGTGAACGGGGTTGATGGAGTCGTACTCGTCGTGATTCAGATCACCGATGATCAAGTGCCGAACGGACGACACCTCCGCGTTCAACACACGTACAGCCCGGTGACGTCTCCCACGCCTTGATCCAGCAAGGAGAGAGGGAGAGGTTGAGGAAGACTCCATCCAACAGCAGCACAATGGCGTGGTGGAGGTGGAGGAGCGTGGCAATCCTGCAGGGCTTCGCCAAGCACCTACGGGAGAGGAGAAGAACTTGGGAGAGAGGGAGGGGCTGCACCAAAGGCATAAGGTGTGTTTGGGAGGCCCTCCTACCCCACTATATATAGGGATCCCAAGGGGGGGGGTGCGCCAGCCCCTAGGAGATCCAATCTCCAAGGGGGCGGCGGCCAGGGGAGGAGTCCTCCCCGCCCCCCCAAGGCACCTAGGAGGTGCCTTCCCCTGCTGGGACTCTCCCTTTAGGGTTTCCCCAGGCGCATGGGCCTCTTGGGGCTGGTGCCCTTGGCCCATGTAGGCCAAGGCGCACCCCCTACAGCCCATGTGGCCCCCCGGGGCAGGTGGCCCCACCCGGTGGGCCCCCGGGACCCTTCCGGTGGTCTCGGTACAATACCGATGACCCCGAAACTTGTCCCGATGGCCGAAACAGGACTTCCTATATATAAATCTTTACCTCCGGACCATTCCGGAACTCCTCGTGACGTCCGGGATCTCATCCGGGACTTCGAACAACATTCGGTAACCACATACAAGCTTCCTTTATAACCCTAGCGTCATCGAACCTTAAGTGTGTAGACCCTACGGGTTCGGGAGACATGCAGACATGACCGAGACATTCTCCGGTCAATAACCAACAGCGGGATCTGGATACCCATGTTGGCTCCCACATGTTCCACGATGATCTCATCGGATGAACCACGATGTCAAGGACTTAATCAATCCCGTATACAATTCCCTTTGTCTAGCGGTATTTTACTTGCCCGAGATTCGATCGTCGGTATACCGATACCTTGTTCAATCTCGTTACCGGCAAGTCACTTTACTCGTTCCGTAACACATCATCCCGTGATCAACTCCTTGGTCACATTGCGCATATGATGATGTCCTACCGAGTGGGCCCAGAGATACCTCTCCGTTTACAGGCGTGACAAATCCCAGTCTCGATCTGCATAAAACAATAGATACTTTCGGAGATACCTGTAGTGCACCTTTATAGTCACCCAGTTACGTTGTGATGTTTGATACACCCAAAGCACTCCTACGGTATCCAGGAGTTACACGATCTCATGGTCAAAGGAAGAGATACTTGACATTGGCAAAGCTCTAGCAAATGAACTACACGATCTTTTGTGCTAGTCTTAGGATTGGGTCTTGTCCATCACATCATTCTCCTAATGATGTGATCCCGTTATCAACGACATCCAATGTCCATAGCCAGGAAACCATGACTATCTGTTGATCACAACGAGCTAGTCAACTAGAGGCTCACTAGGGACATATTGTGGTCTATGTATTCACACGTGTATTACGATTTCTGGATAATACAGTTATAGCATGAATAAAAGACAATTATCATGAACAAGGAAATATAATAATAACACTTTTATTATTGCCTCTAGGGCATATTTCCAATAGGAGTGGCAAGAGCCTAAGCTTGGGGATGTCTTTCGTCTTTGTCTATCGGTAAATTTACTTGAGGCTATATTTTTATTCACCACATGATATGTGTTTTGCTTGGAGAGTCTTGTATGATTTGAGTCTTTGCCTTTTAGTTTGCCACAATCATCCTTGATGTACACACCTTTTGAGAGAGACACACATGAATCGTGATTTATCAGAATACTCTATGTGCTTCATTTATATCTTTTGAGCTCGGTAATATTGCTCTAGTGCTTCACTTATATCTTTTTAGAGCACGGCGGTGGCTTTATTTAATTGAAATTATTGAACTCTCATGCTTCACTTATATTACTTTGAGAGTCCTTAAAACAGCATGGTAATTTGCTTTGGTTATAAATTTAGTCCTAATATGATAGGCATCCAAGAGGGATATAATAAAAACTTTCATATAAAGTGCATTGAATGCTATGAGAAGTTTGATTCCTTATGATTGCTTTGAGAAATAATTATGGTAGTTTATAGTCATGCTAGTGAGTAATTGTGAATTTGAGAAATACTTGTGTTAAAGTTTGTGAGTCCCGTAGCATGCACGTATGGTGAACCATTATGTGATGAAGTCGGAGCATGATTTATTTATTGATTGTCTTCCTTATGAGTGGCGATCGGGGACAAGCGATGGTCTTTTCCTACCAATCTACCCCTAGGAGCATGCGCGTAGTACTTTGTTTCGATAACTAATAGATTTTTGCAATAAGTATGTGAGTTCTTTATGACTAATGTTGAGTCCATGGATTATACGCACTCTCGTCCTTCCACCATTGCTAGCCTCTCTTGTACCGTGCAACTTTTGCTGGTACCATAAACCCACCATATACCTTCCTCAAAACAGCCACCATACCTACCTATTATGGCATTTCCATAGTAATTCCGAGATATATTACCATGCAACTTTCCACCGTTTCATTTATTATGACACGCTTCATCATTGTCATATTGCTTTGCATGATCATGTAGTTGACATCGTATTTGTGGCAAAGCCACCTTTCATAATACTTTCATAAATGTCACTCATGATTCATTGCTCATCCCGGTACACCGCGGGAGACATTCATATAGAGTCATATTTTGTTCTAAGTATCGAGTTGTAATTCTTGAGTTGTAAGTAAATAGAAGTGTGATGATCTTCATTGTTAGAGCATTGTCCCATGTGTGGAAAGGATGATGGATACTATGATTCCCCCACAGGTCGGGATGAGACTCCGGACAAAAAAAAGAGGCCAAAAAATTGAGAGAAGGCCCAAAAAATGAGAGAAAAGAGAGAAGGGACAATGTTACTATCCTTTTTCCACACTTGTGCTTCAAAGTAGCACCATGATCTTCATAATAGATAGTCTCCTATGTTATCACTTTCATATACTAGTGGGAATTTTTTGGTATAGAACTTGGCTTGTATATTCCAATGATGGGCTTCCTCAAATTGCCCTAGGTCTTCATGAGCAAGCGAGTTGGATGCACACCCACTTAGTTTCTTTCTGAGTTTTCATAAACTTATAGCTCCAGTGCATCTATTGCATGGCAATCCCTACTCACTCACATTGATATCTATTGATGGGCATCTCCATAGCCCGTTGATACGCCTAGTTGATGTGAGACTATCCCCTTCTTTCTGTCTTCTCCACAACCACCTTCTATTCCACCTATAGCGTTATGTCCATGGCTCACGCTCATGTATTGCATGAAAGTTGAAAAAGTTTGAGAACATCAAAAGTATGAAACAATTGCTTGGCTTGGCATCGAGGTTGTGCATGATTTGAATATTTTGTGTGATGAAGATGGAGCATAGCCAAACAATATGATTTTGTATGGATAAGCTTTCTTTGGCCATGTTATTTTGAGAAGACATAATTGCCTTGTTACTATGCTTGAAGTATTATTATTTTTATGTCAATATTAATATTTTGTTTTGAATCTTATGGATCTGAACATTCATGCCACAATAAAGAAGTATTACATGGATAAATATGTTAGGTAGCATTCCACATCAAAAATTCTGTTTTTATAATTTACCTACTCGAGGACGAGCAGGAATTAAGCTTAGGGATGCTTGATACGTCTCCAACATATCTATAATTTTTGATTGTTCCATGCTATTATATTATCTATTTTGGATGTTTTATATGCATTTATATGCTATTTTATATTATTTTTGGACTAACCTATTAACCTAGAGCCCAGTGTTAGTTCATGTTTTTCCTTGTTTTTGAGTTTCGCCGAAAAGGAACACCAAACGGAGTCCAAACAGAATAAAACCTTCACGATGATTTTTCTTGGACCAAAAGACAACCAGGAGACTTGGAGGTGAAGTCGGAGGAGCCACAAGGCGGCCATGTAACATCCCAATTTTTATTAAATTTGGATGTTAATAGAATCATTCAATGCATTTCATATTTCTTTGCATTTTGGAGTTTTTAAAATATTCAAATAATATTTTCCACTCGAGAAAAACAAATGAGAGGGGATAATATGACTTCCTAAAAATATAAAAGAGTGGGAAATTTTATTTTGAATATTATTTGAAGTTTTGGACTTTATTGTTATTTATTTTATTTGCAAAAAGTGCATTAATTGCATTAGGAAATTATTTTCAAAATATTCTGTGCTTTAGTTAATGTTCATTAGGCTCTAAATATTGTATAGTTATTTTAGAAATTATTGTGGTGTTTTTACTAATTCATTTGAATTATTTACGGCCAATTTAGTCTCCTGTTAAAAAAAACACACACACGCACGTAGCATGGACCAAAACTGGGTTCGGCCCAGGAGCGCCTGACCTGCCCAGCTGGCCATTTCGGCCCAAGGCCCCCCGCGCGCCCGAAGCCCCCCGCACCGGTCGACCGCTCCGCGCCCGCCCTCGCTCGCCTCCTCTCGCTGCCGCTGCCAGGCAGGCCCCACCCGTCAGGCCATCCCCAACCTCCCGCATCGCACGGGATAAACACCCGTGCCTCGCCGCCCACAACCGCCGGCCTCCTCGCGCCTGGATAATGATTATCCATCGACCCCGAGTCCTCTGACTGCGCCTATAAATGCCCCCGAACCCCCTCTTCCGTCCTCACCATCCCGCTTCTCCCCACGCCGCCTATAGCCGTCGCCGTTGTCGTTCGCATCTCGCCGGCCGAACAGACCTCGCCGTAGCTTTCCGTCGCCAGTAAGCCACCACGGCATCCATCTTCTTTGTCAAATGACTTCCCGCGGCCAGGCGCATCCGTTTGACATGGTTTTTGCCCCTAGGTCCCGTCGGTGCCGCCGCACCATCGACGCCGGAGCCGCCGGAGCACCGAAGGCCGCCGTCTTTGCCCCGCCCCGTCCGGACACCGCCGATGCAAGCCAACACCACCTTCGCGACGCCCTCGACGCGCCGCACCTCCCCGTCTTCTTCCCCGACGCCGAGGACCGCCATAGCCGCTGCCCCGCCACCTACCGACGCCATGCCGCCGTCTTCATCCTCGTCGGCCACCACCACCACCCGCTGTAAGCCGCCGCCCCACTCCCTCCCGTTAGATCGATCATCGACGGCCCAGATTAGATTAGGTTGTTTTTTTAGTTGAACCGGTACGCGGTTAACCGCGATTTTTATTTTAAAAAACTACCGGTCGGTTTTCGTTAGTTAACCACAGTTTTTTTCTAAACCGAGCGTCGGTTTTTCTTTAATTAGCCGTCCCCGCCGTTTTGGTTAAATTGTGGCCATGCGCTGTTTAATCTACGTGGCGAACACCTTTCGGCTAGTAGGAATCTGCCACGCACTAGGGACCTGTTTGTGATAACTTTTCTACACTGTTTGGTCCCTGTATTTAGTAGATTAGTCCCTGAACTTAGATTAGCCATAACTTTTAAACCGTAGAACCCAACTCGATGAAACCAGCGGCAAATTCTTGGTATTGTTTAGATCTATCCAGTGGTATACTTTTTGCAAACTTTTGTCAGATTCAAATTTGAATTTATTCAGATTCGAATTCAAACCTCAAATGGCCGTATCTCCCAAACCGTAGCTCCAATTAATTAGATTCCTTTTGCATGCTGTCACCGTAGCAAAACCCTATCACCTGGACCTTTGTCACAATAATTTTCACGCAGTAGAATCTGCCCTTTAATATATTTTACTAGTATGCATAGTATGCAGCATATTTCACATCACTCTTTGAACCATAGGCCTATGTGGTTTTGCACTTAGAATATTTCTGTAGTAGCTTAGTGTGTTGTATGTTCATTTGGTTTTTCCAAGAATTTTTTCTATGCATGTTCTTTTGGTTCTCTGGAATGTTTGCTTATGTTTGTTTACCTTCTTTGCGATAGATTACCCGGAGTGCGAAGCAGAATATTATCAGTCTTTAGAATTCAACTAGCAGTACCAAGGCAAGTTGCATCTTGATCATGTTTCATTGCATATGTTTTTATTATGCACTTAGTTCTTTGTGGTAGGACTGCATGGTAGGAAACTGATGCCACATGACTATGCTTTTCACCCAGTAGTTCATTGAGGTAGGTCTGAACCATATAACATTGTCACCATCGTTTTACATTATGTTGCTACGCTAAGTAGACGTGGATTGGGGAGTGATCATTGTAAAGTTTGAGTGACAATGTAGTAAATAGGACCTAAGTTAATTAATGAACTACCTAGGCGGAAACTTGTGGGAATGGTGGCGAAGTACAGTGGGGCACACATGGGAAATCCATGGTGGTGCACCACTAGTGGACCGTCCGCTCAGGCTCAAAGAGATCAATTGTATTCCCATGTCTAGAAGCTTACGTGTGCAGCCACAAGTCAATATGGGCTCTGGCTTAGTTGAGTAGTTAGTGTGACCACTTCCGGGATGGGCTAGCAGATGTAGAATGATGTAGGTGTACCGGCCTATCCGTGGGTTAAGGGGGAACATTTTCGAAAGGCTATGTATCGATCTTCCGATCATGGAGGTGGTCGAGTCTTGTGGGGAAAAGTGCGCAACCTCTGCAGAGTGTTAAAACCTAATCGATTAGCTGTGTCCCCGGTTAGGGACAACTTGAGCATCTAGTAGTGGAAATGCCGGGAGATCTCCTCACCTTTAATTAAATAGTTGGGTTTTAAATGAAACTTGGGAACATATGGAGTTGGGTTTGCCAACTCATCCCATGCAAATGTGTAGTAGTAGAATAACATCTTTTCTAATAGGGAAAAACTAGCTTTATGCAAAAACTAAACTTAGAGCTTACCACCAGCCAAATTGCATGTATAAGTAGGTTCATTACACTTATGATGTGACTTGCCAGTACATTCAATGTACTGACCCATATGGCTGCAACTTATCATGTTGCAGATAAATCCAACGAGGATTAAGGTGCGATAGGTTGACGTTCTACACTCAACCTTGCTCGTGGAGTTGGACTCATTTACTACCTTGCTTCCGCAGTATTTTGCTTATTGGCTCTATGCCCTATTTTGTAATAAATGTATTGCTCCTGGACTGTCGATGTAATAAAGAGATGTGTGTTATTTCTGTTATTTCATCAAGTACTGTGTGTGCTAGCAAGTCGATCCAGGGACTAGCACGGTAAGCACAGAGAATTCAACTCTTACCGAGTCGGGTCGCTACAAGATGGTATCAGAGCACACGTTGACTGTAGGACGCGACCCCTAGAAGATGGAAAAGCCATAGGATAAAAAAACTATATTTTTCATTTTCCCTATATATTCTTTGGTCTCGTACCTTCTCTGCTTCAATACTAATTTCTTCGCTTTTTAAAATGTAGATGTCGTCCGCATTTGTTGAGTTCGAGCAGCCCGATGAGACCATGCCCTTTGGACGGCAACTGGTGAAGATCACGAAGCACCTGAAGATTGGGCTTCCCACATTCACTGGGACCTTCACAGCCACCCTGCCCGAGGAGATACATTGGAGGATCGATGCTCATATCCCTGGACGCATCCTCGGAAACCGCACCAAGCCCATTGTCTTCCATGTGGATACCGCAACATGGGGCTTGGGCAGGGGTATCGCTGCTCACATTGCTCTCGGACGCATTCGAGAAGTGTATGACGAAGACCTCAAGAGGACCTCCTTCGTGATGTACGGACGCCGCGACGCAAATGGAGATGTGGTGCGTACCCTGGAGGACGAGACGATATCATCCCATATCCAGGACATGGAGGAGCACATTCGTATGATGGAGCTGGAGTTGTCCAACAACATGGTCGTCATCAAGAACCTCATGACCCGCAAGGCCGAGCTAGAGGAGGAGCTCCAGGATGCTCGCATCGAGCACGAGGGAGAGCTGGACGCACTGCAGGAGAACATCGACGACCTGAAGCTTGAGCTTGAGGAGGCCGAGGAGAAGCTGGATGAGGGAGAAAACATCCAGGAGGATCACTCGTATGGTGCCTATGTCAGCCAGGAGAGGGACCAAAATGACGAGCTCGGAGATGACGACACGGAGAGCGATGCAAGGACACCCGATGTCGACATGGTTGACTGGTCCTCATCTGATGAGAGTTAGATTTTATACCACCATGAGAGTTTAGAAATTCGATTTTGTTATCCGATTAGTTTTTTTTCATTTGTAAGACCTTGTCAAATCTCGTGACATGGCTTACCTTAGGTTTGATTATTCATGTGAACCTCTTTGTTTGAAATTGAATTGGAGTGGTTTGAAGTTTTATTGCTATCATGTGCATATGGGTAGTGTGATTTTACTCATTAGGCCTTGTTCTATTCTAACTCCTCATCCACTCTGAAACCCATCAGATGCCCCCAAGACGTGACCCCGGATTCAACTTTCTGTCGGAGCTTACGCAATTGATCCAGCAATAGAATGCTCTTATGCAGATGCTCATTCAGAACCAGAACCAGAACCAGAACAACAACAACAACAACCCACCGCCGCCACCCCCGGTTGACAGTCTTACCCGTTTTCTGAGGCTGAACCCACCTGTGTTCTCCAGCAGCATGGAGCCGATCGTCACAGATGACTGGCTCCGCAAGATAGGAAGGGATCTGGCCACGGCAGGATGCAATGATGCGGAGAAGGTGAAGTTTGCTGCCCACGAGCTGGATGGACCGATAGCTTCTTGGTGGGAGAACTACACTACCACATACCCCATGGAGAATATGACTTGGGCTCAGTTCCAGCGGGCGTTCCGCACTGCTCATGTCTCAGCTGGAGCCATGAGTCTGAAGAAGAAGGAGTTCCGCAGCTTGCGCCAGGGAGGACGCACGGTATCTCAGTATGTTGATGAGTTCAGTAAGTTGGCCTGTTACGCCCCAGAAGACGTGGCCACTGATGCAGCCAAGCAGGAGAAGTTTCTGGAGGGACTGAACGATGAGGTGGGAGTTCAGTTGACTGTGGCAACATTTGCGGACTATCAGGTGCTAGTTGATAAGGCTACCATTCTTGAAGGCAAGCACCAGCAGATGGAAAATCGTAAGAGGAAGTACGGTCATGGGAAGTATAACTCTGGAGTTCAACAGAAACCCCGCTACATCCCGTACTCAGGAAGTTCTGGATCAGGCACTAGCAAGTTTGGAGGGAATCACCATAACCATGGAGGCCACATTCATCATGGAGGGAATGGAAACAACCACCATGGTCACAAGTAGGTCAATGGCAATGGAAGAAATGGCAATCAGCAGCATTTCAATTCTTCCACACCGATGAAGAAGGACCCGAGTCACATCACCTGCTTCAAGTGCAAGAAGACAGGTCACTACTCCAATGAGTGTCCTGAGGCGCATAATGGAAATGGAAATGGCAATGAGAATTCTGGAGGCAAGAAGCCCAATCCTTTCACTAAGGGGCATGTGAATCATGTCAATGTGGAAGAGGTTTATGAGCAGCCTGACGCGGTGATTGGCATGTTCTTGGTTAATTCATTTCCAGAACTCATTCTTTTTGACACTGGTGCATCACATTCATTCATATCAAGGGGGTTTGTGGATAAACATAAGTTTCCTACCATAGCTCTTAAGTCACCCATTCTAGTGAGTTCCCCAGGAGCCGAGTCTATGGCTAGTCAGGGATGTTTCCAATTGCCTTTGAACATAGGGGGACATGTTTTTCCCATAGATGTGATTATACTAGAGTCACAAGGGTTGGATGTAATCGTAGGGATGGATTGGATGTCCAAGTATGAGTGAAACATTGATTGTGCTAGTAGATAAATTTTTCTCACCACCCCAGAGAAGAAGAGGATCAAGTATGTATCTAGGCTTAAGCCTAAGAGGACTCGGGTGAACTCTCTTACGGGAGTTGTCCAGGAAGAAGTACCAGTGGTGAAGGATTATCCCGATGTATTTCCAAATGAGTTACCGAGTATGCCGCCAGATCGGGAGATTGAGTTGCTGCCAGGCACAAGACCTATCTCCAAGAGGCCGTATCGAATGCCTGCTAATGATTTGGAGGAAGTCAAGAAACAGATTATGGATTTGCTAGAGAAAGGGTATATTCGCCCGAGTTCATCACCTTGGGGAGCCCCAGTACTCTTAGTGGAGAAGAAGGATGGAACCTTGAGAATGTGTGTGGATTACCACTCTTTGAATGAGGTGACCATCAAGAACAAGTATCCCCTACCGATGATCAATGACTTGTTTGACCAGCTAGAAGGAGCTAGTGTTTTCTCCAAGATCGATCTTCGATCGGGTTATCACTAATTGAAATTCGTGAGAAGGATATACCCACGACAGCTTTTACCACAAGGTATGGGCTTTATGAGTATACAGTCATGTCCTTTGGTTTGACTAATGCCCCTGCCTATTTTATGAACATGATGAACAAAGTATTCATGGAGTTCTTGGATAAGTTTGTTGTGGTGTTCATTGATGACATATTGGTTTACTCCAAGAATGAGGAGGAACACACTGAACATCTGCGCTTAGTTTTGGAGAAGCTCAGAGAACATCAACTTTATGCCAAGTTCAGCAAGTGTGAGTTTTGGCTCAAGGAAGTCGGATTTCTTGGACATGTAGTGTTAGGTGAAGGGATTGCAGTGGACCCTACCAAGGTAGAGTTAGTCACAGAATGGAATGCACCCACCACAGTTGGCAAGATTTGTAGTTTCCTTGGACTTGCAGGATATTACCGAAGATTTATTGAAAATTTCTCCAAGATTGCAAGGCCCATGACAATGTTGTTGAAAAAGGACACCAAGTTTGTTTGGACTAAAGAGTGTGAAGCCAGCTTTCAAGAGTTGAAGAAGCGTTTGGTTACAGCCCCGGTGTTAATCCTGCCTGACGTACACAAAGACTTTCAGGTGTATTGTGATGCTTCACGTCAGGGACTTGGAGGTGTTCTTATGCAAGAAGGAAAGGTTGTAGCTTATGGTTCACGACAGCTTCGACCTCATGAGTTGAACTATGCCACACATGATTTGGAGTTGGCAGCCGTAGTGCATGCACTCAAGACATGGAGACACTATCTTATTGGGAATCATTGTGATGTCTACACGGATCACAAGAGTTTGAAGTATATCTTCACACAGAAGGAGTTGAATCTCAGGCAAAGGAGATGGTTGGAACTTATAAAGGATTATGACATGAGTCTGCATTATCATCCAGGATATGCCAATGTTGTGGCAGATGCTTTGAGCCGTAAGAGTTATGTTAATACCCTTACAACAGGAGGTTTACCTCAGGAGTTATGTGATCATCTTAGAGACCTTCAATTGGAAATAATTCCAAGAGGTTATGTTGCCGCACTCGAGGTGCAGTTCACCTTGTTGGGAAGAATCAGAGAAGCCCAGAAGTTGGACCAATGTATTAATGAGATCAAAGAAATGATGAGCAAAGGGAAAGCAGAAGGATTCCATGAGGATGAACATGGAACCATATGGTTTGAGCAACGGATTTGTGTACCCAATGACCCAGAGATCAGGAAGTTGATTCTTCGGGAGGCTCACGACTCACCATATTCGATACACCCAGGCAATACCAATATGTATTTGGACTTGAAGGAAAGTTTTTGGTGGGCCGGTATGAAGAGAGAAATTGTCGAGTATGTGGCAATATGTGATGTATGTCAGAGAGTAAAGGCAGAGCATCAGAAACCAGCAGTATTACTTCAGCCGTTGCCAATACCTGATTGGAAATGGGATAAACTTGGTATGGACTTTATCACGGGGTTACCCAAGACCCGTTCAGGTTATGATTCCATTTGGGTGATAGTTGATCGTTTGACCAAGGTTGCTCACTTCATTCCAGTGAAGACCACCTATACAAGTGCTAAGCTGGCAAAGATATATATGACCAGGATCGTATGTATGCATGGAGTTCCAAGGAGCATCATATCAGATAGAGGGACGCAGTTTACCTCAAAGTTTTGGAAACAGTTACACGAAACTTTGGGTACCAGGCTGGAGTTCAGTACAGCCTTCCATCCACAGACTGATGGGCAGACAGAGAGAGTCAATCAAATTCTAGAGGACATGTTGAGAGCTTGTGCGCTAGAGTATGGGTCTAGTTGGGATGATAACTTACCCTACGCAAATTTCTCATACAACAACAGCTACCAAACCAGTTTGCAGATGGCCCCTTTAGAGGCATTGTATGGAAGGAAATGCAGGACACCTTTGATGTGGAATGGAGTTGGAGATCGCAAATTGTATGGACCTGATTTGATCAAGGATTCTGAGGAGAAGGTCAAGTTGATCCGTGACAGACTTAGGATAGCCCAGTCAAGGCAGAAAAGTTATGCCGATGCTAAACGCAAGGAAGTGATCTATGAAGTGGGAGATAGACCATATCTTCGAGTGTCTCCACTTTGAGGTATTAAGAGATTTGGAGTAAAAGGAAAGTTAGCGCCACGATTTGTGGGACCATACAAAGTTCTGGAACATAGAGGAGAGGTTGCATACCAGTTGGAATTACCAGGGGCTTTGTCGGGAGTTCATGATGTGTTTCATGTTTCCCAGCTGAAGAAGTGTCATGCAGAGATGGCGGACATTCCTTTGAGAGATACAGTGCCACTATAGGCAATTCAGTTGGAGAATGATCTGACTTATGAGGAGAAGCCTATTAGGATTCTTGAGACTGCAGAGAGGATCACTCGCACCAAGATCATCAAATTCTGCAAGGTTCAGTGGATTCACCACACCGAGGAGGAAGCCACTTGGGAAAGAGAGGAAGATCTTAGACATGACCATCCGCACCTTTTTGCTGGCCAACCCAAATATTGAGGACAAGATTCATCCTAAGGGAGGTAGGTTTGTAACATCCCAACTTTTATTAAATTTGGATGTTAATAGAATCATTCAATGCATATCATATTTCTTTGCATTTTGGAGTTTTTAAAATATTCAAATAATATTTTTCCACTGGGCATATTAAGTTGATTCCTTTTGCATGCTATCACCGTAGCAAAACCCTATCACCTGGACCTTTGTCACAATAATTTTCACACACTAGAATCTGCCCTTTAATATTTTTTTACTAGTATGCATAGTATGCACTATATTTCACATCACTCTTTGAGCCATAGGCCTATGTTGTTTTGCACTTAGAATATTTCTGTAGTAGCTTAGTGTGTTGTATGTTCATTTGGTTTTTCTGAGACTTTTTGCTATGCATGTTCTTTTGGTTCTCTGGAATGTTTGCTTATGTTTGTTTACCTTCTTTGCGATAGATTGCCCGGAGTGCGAAGCAGAATATTATCAGTCTTTAGAATTCAACTAGCAGTACCAAGGCAAGTTGCATCTTGATCATGTTTCATTGCCTATGTTTTTATTATGCACTTAGTTCTTTGCGGTAGGAGTACATGGTAGGAAACTGATGCCGCATGACTATGCTTTTCACCCAGTAGTTCATTGAGGTAGGTCTGAACCATGTAACATTGTCGCCATAATTTTACACTATGTTGCTACGCTAAGTAGATGTGGATTGGGGAGTGATCAATGTAAAGTTTGAGTGACAATGTAGTAAATAGGACCTAAGTTAATTAATGAACTACCTGGGCAGAAACTTGTGGGAATGGTGGCGAAGTACAGTGGGGCACGCATGGGAAATCCATGGTGGTGGACCACTAGTGGACGGTCCGCTCAGGATCAAAGAGATCAATCGTATTCCCATGTCTAGAAGCTTACGTGTGCAGCCACAAGCCAATATGGGCTCTGGCTTAGTTGAGTAGTTAGTGTGACCCCTTCCGGGATGGGCTAGCAGATGTAGAATGATGTACGTGTACCGGCCTATCCGTGGGTTATGGGGGAACATTTTTGAAAGGCTATGTCTCGATCTTCCGATCATGGAGGTGGTTGAGTCTTGTGGGGAAAAGTGCACAACCTCTGCAGAGTGTTAAAACCTAATCGATTAGCCTAGTCCCCGGTTAGGGACAACTTGAGCATCTAGTAGTGGAAATGTCGGGAGATCTCCTCACCTTTAATTAAACAGTTGGGTTTTAAATGAAACTTGGGAACGGATGGAGTTGGGTTTGCCAACTCATCCTATGCAAATGTGTAGTAGTAGAATAACATCTTTTCTAATAGGGAAAAACTAGCTTTATGCAAAAACTAAACTTAGAGCTTACCACCAGCCAAATTGCATGTATAAGTAGGTTCATTACACTTATGATGTGACTTGCCAGTACATTCAATGCACTGACCCATATGGCTGCAACTTATCATGTTGCAGATGTATCCGACAAGGATTAAGGTGCAATAGGTCGACGTTCTACACTCAACCTTGCTCGTGGAGTTGGACTCATTTACTACCTTGCTTCTGCAATATTTTGCTTATTGGCTCTATGCCCTATTTTGTAATAAATGTATTACTCCTGGACTGTCGATGTAATAAAGAGATGTGTGTTATTTTTGTTATTTCATCGAGTATTGTGTGTGCTAGCAAGTCGATCCAGGGACTAGCACGGTAAGCACAGAGACTTCAACTCTTACCGAGTCGGGTTGCTACAGGCCACAAGGACGGAGGGCACACCTAGGGGGGTAGGGCGCGCCCCCACCCTTGTGGGCCCCTCGTGCGCCTCCTGACCTAATTCTTTCGCCTATACATACCCATATATCCCCAAACCAACCGGGGCATCCACGAAAACACTTTTCCACCGCCGCAACCTTATGTACCGGTGAGATCCCATCTAGGGGCCTTTTCTGGCGTCTTGCCGGAGGGGGATTCGATCACGGAGGGCTTCTACATCAACTCTATTGCCCTTCCGATGAAGCATGAGTAGTTTATCTCAGAGCTAGTATCTAGATGGCTTATTCTCTCTCTTTGATTCTCAATACCATGTTCTTCTCGGTGTTCTTGGAGATATATTCGATGTAATACTCTTTTGCGGTGTGTTTGCTGAGATCTGATGAATTGCAGATTTATGATCAGCTTATCTATGAATATTATTTGAATCTTCTCTGAATTATTTTATGCATGATTTGATATCTTTCTAATTCTCTCTGAATTATCGGTTTGGTTTGGCCAACTAGATTGTTTTTTCTTGCAATGGGAGAAGTGTTGAGCTTTGGGTTCAATCTTGCAGTGTCCTTTCCCAGTGACAGTAGGGGTAGCAAGGCACGTATTGTATTGTTGCCATCGAGGATAAAAAGATGGGATTTTCATCATACTGCTTGAGTTAATTCCTCTACATCATGTCATCTTACTTAATGCATTACTCCATTCTCTATGAACTTGATACTCTAGATGCATGCT
The DNA here is from genome assembly GCF_018294505.1 of Triticum aestivum. Classification (NCBI taxonomy): domain Eukaryota; kingdom Viridiplantae; phylum Streptophyta; class Magnoliopsida; order Poales; family Poaceae; genus Triticum; species Triticum aestivum. The sequence continues at coordinate 132,663,750 of NC_057803.1, read as the reverse complement.
GGATAGCGGTCGATGTGTGGAGTAATAGTAGTAGATGCAAAATCGTTTCGGTCTACTTGACACAGATGCGATGCCTATATTAATGATCATTGCCTTAGATATCATCATAACTTTTCGCTTTTCTATCAATTGCTTAGCAGTAATTTGTTCACCCACCGTATTATTTGCTATCTTGAGAGAAGCCTCTAGTGAAACTTATGGCCCCGGGTCTATTTTCCATCATATAAGTTTCTGATCTACAATATTAGTTTCCCATTTACTAGTTTGCAATCTTTTACTTTCCGATCTATGAACCAAAAATACCAAAATATGTTTACTTTACCATTTATCTATCTCTATCAGATCTCGCTTTTGCAGGTAACCGTGAAGGGATTGACAACCCCTTTATCGCATTGGGTGCAAGTTGTTTGTTTGTTTGTGCAGGTGTTCGGTGACTTGTGTGTTTTCTCCTACTGAATTGATGCCTTGATTCTCAAACTAAGGGAAATACTTATCTCTACTTTGCTGCATCACCCTTTCCTCTTCAAGGAAAAAACCAACGCAAGCTCAAGAAGTAGCACCTATTGCCTCAGGAGGATTTGGAAATGCTTGCCGTGCCTGTCGCGCAGCTCAACCCCCTTGTCCTTCAGCTTCTGATCCACCTTGTTGGCGGATTGGCGCTCCTCCTTGAGCTCCTGCCACTTCCGGCTAGGCCGCTCCCGCATCTCTTGAAGGCCTGTCGCCAGAGACTCCATCTAGGACAGGTCCATGGCGACATCGATAGAGTCTTCCACCTCTTCGACTCCTTGGTACAGTGACACCAGGATGTGCTGGAGCTCTTCATCAAGCTCTGTGGTCGTCTCCATTGACGGATCGGGGCTCCAAGCTCGGGTTGTGCAAGCACCAGCGCTAGATGACTCGAAGGCGGTGGCGGGGCCTCTCCTGAGGTGATGAAAGGGGGGAGGGGGCCATGGTTTGGAGAGTAATCTTCTCCTCGACCACGACCCCAGATACAGGCTCGCTGCCGGGGATTCCCTCGGGCTCCTTTAAGGGACCCATGGTGCCCCGGCAGCATGCCCCTGCTCCTTCACGGCAGCGATCTTGGCGGCTTCGTCTGCAGTAGCTTTCCCTTTGTTGGCCACCTCTTCTAGCAGTTCTGGCTCTTCAGCCTGAAGGACTGCGGACGAGAGGACAAGCAAATGACAAAAAGACAGAAGTTTTAGATTTTCGGGATATAAGGAAAGGTGATACATAAGAAAAATAAGGAGAAGAGTGGAAATTAAGTACCTGGAGAAGTCTGCCTGACAGGAGCTTCAGTTTCCTCGGCAGCATCAGTTACCGGGCCATGAACTCCACCCCCTGCCGCGGCAGCCATGGTGACACTCTATGCAGGCTCATCCATGGAGGACCTCACCAGGGATTCTTCAGCTGGGACAACAGGAGGAACATACCCTTCCAGGAGGGCTCATCTTGTGCCATCTCGCCGCCTCCTTGAGCTGGGTGGATGGGAAGCCCATCTCCGTCACCTGTGGCAGGAAGAACCAGCCCTCCACTTTCAGGCCGGGGGCTGGGCTGGGGGCTCGGAGTGGGGTCTTCCATACTGCTCCCCACCAATCGCAAGTTCTCCATAGTCTTCGGTGACCCAGCGCACCGGAGCCTCTTCGACCGGTGGATGAGGGTCTCTGTATCCTCCTTCTCCCTACCAGCGACAGCAAAACAAAAGGTCAGTCAGCAAAGATAATCAAGTAGACTGAAGTTTTTATGAGAAAGGAAATCTTCCTTACTCCTCATCAATGAGCATGGAGCTCAATTCAAACTCCATGGGCGGTAGGGATGCCCTGCCTCTCTTCTGGGATGGTGGGGCAGAGCTCTCCGGCAGCCCTAAGCCCTGCCGAGGCGCTGGGGGCTTGAGGCAGAGTGAGGGATGGAATCGACTTCCACGTCTGTCGATTGCTTGGTGGGGGAAGCTTTGATCCCGGCAAGGCGAGGAGACTGGCGGCACACCACGTCTGGCTTGGTGTTTTTTGTGGCAATCTTCTTCACCCTCTTAACGGCAGGCGCTGGGTTCGGGCCACCATTCCCCGATTAGCAGCTCGCCTGCGGGGACGTTGATCCAAAATCGGCTCGGGTGCTTGAGGTCCAGCCGCAAGCAAGTCCACCTCGGGATCCGCTACCTCACCAACCTCCTCCTCCTCTTGGAGCTCTGCTGCCACGATGGCTAGAGCCTCGAGCCCGAGAGTCTCATCCCTGGCAAGATCTTCCATGGCCTATGCCTAGCTGCCACCATGGGAGGAACCCTCATCCTCAGCTTTCCCTTTGCCCTTCTCGGCCTTTGCGGCCCTTGCCATCGCATTAATGCGGGCAGCTTTGGCCTCCTCGATCCTCCTCTTGATAAACGCTGCCTCCACGAAGGAGGTGCATTTGTACACATTGGTCTCCACCCTGGCGACTCTCTCCGTCAGGGTGCTGGACCATTCAACCTCTTCATCAAGATTAGGCAACCGCCAATCACTTGCTACCCCATGAGCATTGCAATCCGGCACCCACTTCAAGATCCGGTCCCTGGCAGAATTGACATTCAGGCGGATAACATTTGCCGATAGCTTGAATAGCTCGAAGCGGCCAAACAGCTGATCACACAACCAGGCGTGGCCATAAACAGACAGGTTATTGGTTAAAACTGGGAGCAATCTCATCCTGTCCCCAGTGTCACCATACAGCCAGGCGGGTCTGTCCCTCTTCTGTAGTGGTGATACGTCTCCAACGTATCTATAATTTTTGAGTGTTCCATGCTATTATATTATCTGTTTTGGATGTTTTATATGCATTAATATGCTATTTTATATTATTTTTGGACTAACCTATTAACCTAGAGCCTTGTGCCAGTTTCTATTTTTTCCTTGTTTTAGAGTTTCGCGGAAAAGGAATACCAAACGGAGTCCAAACGGATAAAACTTTTGCGATGATATTTCTTGGACCAAAAGACATCCAGATGACTTGGAGTGCAAGTCAGAGAATCCACGAGGCGGCCACAAAGACGGAGGGCGCGCCCCCACCCTTGTGGGCCCCTCGTGACTCCACCGGCCTATTTCTTCCGCCTATATATAATCCCATATATCCCAAAAACAACCAGGGGAGCCACAAAAACACTTTTCCATAGCCACAACCTTCTGTACCCATGAGATACCATCTAGGCGCCTTTTTCGGCATCCTGTCGGAGGGGGATTCAATCACAAAGGGCTTCAAGATCAACACCATTGCCCTTTCGATGAAGCGTGAGTAGTTTCCCACGGACCTACGGGTTCATAGCTAGTATCTTGATGGCTTCTTCTCTCTCTTTGATTCTCAATACCATGTTCTCCTCGATGTTCTTGGAGATCTATTCGATGTAATACTTTTTTGCGGTGTGTTTGCCGAGAACCGATGAATTGTGGATTTATGATCAGCTTATCTATGAATATTATTTGAATCTCATCTGAATTCTTATATGCATGATTTGATATCTTTGGAAGTCTCTTCGAACTATTGATTTGGTTTGGCCAACTAGATTGGTTTTTCTTGCAATGGGAGAAGTGCTTAGCTTTGGGGTTCAATCCTGCGGTGTCCTTTCCCAATGACAGTAGAGGCAGCAAGGCACGTATTGTATTATTGCCATCGAGTATAAAAAGATGGGGTTTACATCACATTGCTTGAGTTTATTCCTCTACATCATGTCGTCTTACTTAATGCATTACTCTGTTCGACATGAACTTAATACTCTAGATGCATGCAGGAGTCGGTCGATGTGTGGAGTAATAGTAGTCGATGCAGGCAGGAGTCGGCCTACTTTACACGGACGTGATGCCTATATTCATGATCATTGCCTTAGATATCATCATAACTTTGCGCTTTTCTATCAATTGCTCGGCAGTAATTTGTTCACCCACCGTAGTATTTCCTATCTTGAGAGAAGCCTCTAGTGAAACTATGGCCCCCGGGTCTATTTTCCATCATATAATCTTCTACTTTCCATCATATTAGTTTCCAATTTACTTCCTTTGCAAGCTTTTACTTTCCGATCTATAAAGCAAAAATATTTACTTTACCGATTATGTATCTCTATCAGATCTCACTTTTGAAAGTAACCGTGAAGGGATTGACAACTCCTTTATCGCATTGGGTGCAAGTTGTTGATTGTTTGTGCATGTATTCAGTGACTTGTTTGTTGTCTTCTACTGAATTGATACCCTGGTTCTCAAAAATGAGGGAAATACTTACTCTACTTTGCTGCATCACCCTTTCCTCTTCAAGGACAAAAACCAACGCAAGCTCAAGAAGTAGCAGGAAGAATTTCTGGCGCCGTTGTCGGGGAGATCTATGCAAAGTCAAGACATACCAAGTACGCATCATAAACTCTCATCTCTTTCATTACATTATTCGCCATTCGCCTCTCGTTTTCCTCTCCCCCACTTCTAAAATAATTTTCGGAAAGATTTGCCTTTTCGTCGCCCCTCTTCGTTCGTCTTCTTTGCTTGCTTATTGTGTGCTTGTGTGTTGGATTGCTTGCTTTGTCACGATGGCTTACGAGAATTGCCCAACTCATGGGTTAAATCTTTGGATGATCATACAAATTTTTTATGGGGGATTGAATTTTGTTGCTTGTAATCTTTTAGATTCCGCCGCAGGTGGTACTTTTATGGAAATTACTTTGGGTGAAGCACCAAATTGCTTGATAATATTATGGCAAATTATTCGCAATGGCATACCGAAATAGCTCCTACTAGTAAAAAAGTTAATTTGGTTGAAGAAATTTCTTCTTTGAGTGAAAAAGTTGATGCTCTTATGAAATTGGTTGCTAGTAAGTGTGCTCCTATTGATTTTAATGATATACCTTTGTCTACTTTGATTGAGAAAAATAGTGATGCCATAGATGTGAATTTTATCTCTCGAAATAATTTCAACAACAATGCTTATAGAGGTAATTTTAATCCTAGGACTTTTCCTAGTAATTCCTCTAATAATTATGGTAATTCCTATGGAAATCCTTCTTATAATAATAATAGGAACACCTCTGATCTTGAGAATAATATTAAAGAATTTATCAACACGCAAAAAGTTTTCAACACTACCATAGAAGAAAAGTTGAATAAGACTGATGTTTTGTCTAGAAGTGTTGATAGAATTTCTCATGATGTGGAATGTCTCAAGATGAAAATTTGTGTGCCTAAGGTAGAGGAATCAATTAAATATCGTTATGTTTCTATGGATTAAAGTAAGAAAAGAACCGCTATGCTTAGAGCTAAAAGAGAATTTTTAGAAAAAGCGTTTTCTAGTGATTACTTTCGTAAAAGTGATGAAGATCTTAAAATGATTGGTGTTTCTTCTATTGATTCCTTGTTTAGTAAATTTAAGATTGATGAAAAGGGGACTGTAGAAGAGTCGACTTTAGTTAGAAGGCGTCCTGATATTTCGGAGGGTGAAAATCTTGTTGAGAAAATTGATAAAAGTGGGTTTGAAGAGGTCAAAAGTTTAACTAGTGATGTGCCCACTCTTTTGGATTATAAAGACTTTAATTATGATAGTTGCTCTTTGATTGATTGTATTTCTTTGTTGCAATCCATGATAAATTCACCCCATGCTTATGAACAAAATAAGGCTTTTACTAAACATATTGTTGATGCTATGATGAAAGCTTTTGAAGAAAAAAATGGAATTAGAAGTTTCAGTTCCTAGAAAATTGCATGATGAATGGGAACCTACTATCAAAGTCAAGATTAAAAATTATGAGTACTTTGCTTTGTGTGACTTGGGTGCTAGTGTTTCTACAATTCCGAAATCTTTATGTGATGTGCTTGGTCTTACCGATATTGAATCATGTTCTTTGAATTTGCACTTGGCGGATTCTACTATTAAAAAGCCTATGGGTGATAATTGTGTTTTTTGTGTTTTATGATTGTGTTTTTTGTGTTTTAATTCTTGGGTGATAGTTGTTTGATCTTGCTGAAAAAACAGAAACTTTTGCACTCATGAAAATAATTCTAATTCTTAACCAGAGAGAGATAAAATACCCATTCCTTTTGCAGTAGATCAATATACAAATTTCTTAGGCCATCCTATTTTTCAGAATTTTTGGAGTTACAAAAGTATTCAAAATAGTCACATTTCTACAGTCTGTTGTTTCGACAGATTCTATTTTCTTTGTGTTGTGTGCTTGTTTTGATGGCTCTATGGTTTTCTTTGATGAGTTTTTGCCATAGAAAAGTTGGAATATAGTAGATATAATGCAAAAAAATATGAATTGGTTTTATACAGTACTTATAGTAGTGATTTGCTTTCTTTTACTAACGGATCTCACGAAGGTTTTGTTGAGTTTTGTGTGATTGAAGTTTTCAATTTTTGGGTTATCTTACAATGAATGAAGGAATAAGGAGTAAGAAGAGCCTAAGCTTGGGGATGCCCCGGCATCCCAAGCTATACAAAAGAGAGCAAGCAACTAAGCTTGGTGATGCCCCGAGTGCCATCCCCTCTTTCTTCTAACGACCATTGGTATTTTACTCGAAGCTACTATTTTTATTTGTCACATACTATGTGTTTGGAGCGTCTTGTATGATATGAGTATTTGCTTGTTTTATTTTGTGTTTTAAGTCTTCATTCCTTGCTGGACACACCTATTTGAGAGAGCCAAAATCATGTCATCACTTGTTAGAATTGCTCTCTATGCTTCACTTAAATTTTTTATGAGCTATGGACTTGCTCTAGTGCTTCACTTATATCTTTTTAGCACGTTGTGCTTTAGTATTTTTGAAGAAATGTTCTCTTTATTCACTTATATTTAATTGAGAGTTAGTAAATTTTTTACGAAATTCTCTCTTGCTTCACTTAAATTAATTTGAGAGAAAGGAAAAATTATGCTCATGATCTTCACTTATATTTGTTTGAGCTTTTCAAAAGCTACACATGAAAATTAGTTCCAAAGTGATAGATATCCAAGAAGGATATAGTAAAAACTTTCATGAAGATCATTGGACAAAATAAACTTGATTCTTAGTAATAGTTTTGAGATATGATGATGTGATATTTGAGTTATGTTGATGAGTAATTATGCTTTAGTAAGAATATTGGTTTTAAGGTTCCTGATTCCCTATGCAAGCACGAAAGTCAATAATTATGCAATGAAATTATATCCTACTTGTGGTGCATTATTCGGTGTTAATTATGCTTCATGCTTGCTTATGAGATTATTCGTTTCTTGGTTGGTCGCTTCTCAATCTTTTGCTAGCATTCATTTTGCACTAACTATGATCACTACTTGTGCATCCAAAAACCTTTAAACCAGTTTGGCCACATGAGTCCACTATATCTACCTATATGCGGTATTATTTTGTCGTTCTAAGCAAATTTGTATGTGCCATCTCTAATTTTCAAAATAAACTTCTCTTTTGTGTGTTTGTTTCGCTCGCGGAGCAGTGAGGGGTGGCTAATATTTTCCATGCTAGATGTGTTATTCTCATGATGAGTGTTTATTCACTTGTCATTGCACGAGAGTAAGGCAAACGTATTAGGGATGCCTAGTCCTGAAATGAAAAATGAATTTACTTTATGTTGTCAAATAATAAATTCCTTGGAAAGTGTTGGTATGGAAGGCACCCGTAGATACGGGTTAGCCATGGAAAGTGAAAGTATGGTGGAAAAAGGAATAAACTTTATTTTCTGTTTGGGAACTGCCTATGATATATCTAGCATGGAAAGTGTTGGGAACTCTATGTCGTTTTCATTGGTGGGAAGGACACACCTCCCAAAATGTTTTTATTTCTAAGTTTTTCGCTTTGAGCTCTGGCACCTCTACAAATCCCTACTTCCCTCTACGAAGGGCCTTTCTTTTACTTTATGCAATTTTTATTTTGAATTTGAGTCTCCATCTTCTCTTATAAAAGCACCAACTAGGAGGCACTGTGATCGTACTTGAGCATTGGGTGTAGTTAATATGCGAGTCTGTTTCATGAATGGATCAATGATTGAGCATGATGGGCTAGGGATAGCTTATTTTAGTGTTGATATTTTGAAAGACATGGTTGCTTGTTGATATGCTTGAGTATTTAAGTTATCATGTCAAAACTAGACTATTGCTTTGAACAATATAAAAGTCCAAATGTCCATGCTATAAAGAAAAGAATATTATATGACATGATAGGCAGCATTCCACATCAAAAATTCGTTTTTTATCACTTACCTACTCGAGGACGAGTAGGAGTTAAGGTTGGGGATGCTGATACGTCTCCAACGTATCTATAATTTTGTATTGTTCCATGCTGTTATATTATCAATCTTGGATGTTTTATAATCATTTTATATCATTTTTGGAACTAACCTATTGACATAGTGCCAAGTGCCAGTTGCTGTTTTTTGCATGTTTTCTACATCGCAGAAAATCAATACCAAACGGAGTCCAAATGCAACGAAACATTACGGAGATTTTTTTGGACCACAAGACACCTAATGGGCCAAGGCTGCACCTGGGGGGGGGGGCTCCGAGGAGATCACAACCCGCCAGGGCGCGCCAGGAGGCCCAGGCGCGCCCTGGTGGTTTGTGCCCACCTCGGGTGCCCCCCGGACCGCCTCTTTGCTCTATAAATACCCAAATATTCCATGAACCCTAGGGAAGTCGACGAAAATCAATTCCAGCCGCCGCACAGTCCAGAACCACCAGATCCAATCTAGACACCATCACAGATGGGGTTCACCACCTCCATTGGTGCCTCTCCGATGATGCGTGAGTAGTTCTTTGTAGACCTTTGGGTCCGTAGTTAGTATCTAGATGGCTTCCTCTCTCTCGTTTGATTCTCAATACAGTGGTCTCTTGGAGATCCATATGATGTAACTCTTTCGCGGTGTGTTTGTTGGGATCGGATGAACGTTGAGTTTATGATCAGATATATCTTTTTGTATCCATGAAATTATTTGAGTTTCTTTGATCTCTTTTATGAATGATTGCTTATAGCCTCGTATTTCTTCTCCGATATTTGGGTTTTGTTTGGCCAACTTGATCTATTTATCTTGCAATGGGAAGAGGTGCTTTGTAGTGGGTTCGATCTTACGGTGCTTGATCCTAGTGACAGAAGGGGAACTGACATGTATGTATAGTTGCTACTAAGGATAAAACGATGGGTCTATCTCTACATAGATAGATCTTGTCTACATCATGTCATCATTCTTATTGCATTTCTTCGTTTCCCCATGAACTTAATACACTAGATGCATGCTAGATAGCGGTCGATGTGTGGAGTAATACTAGTAGATGTAGGTAGGAGTCGATCTACTAATCTTGGATGTGATCCCTATATAATGATCATTGCCTGGATATCATCATGAGTATTTGAAGTTTTATCAATTTCCCAGCAGTAATTTGTTTACCCACCGTTTGCTATTTTTCTCGAGAGAAGCCACTAGTGAAACCTACGGCCCCCGGGTCTCGTTCTCATATTATTTGCCTTCGCGGTCTATTTTATTTGCCTTTTATTTTCAGATCTACTAAACCAAAAATACAAAAATACCTTGCTGCAATTTATTTTATTTGGCGTTCGATCTATCAATATTTACAACTTTCTCCCATCCACATGCCAATTTCTGGCGCCGTTACCCAAAAGGGATTGACAACCCCTTTAACACGTCGGGTTGCGGGTATTTCTTATTTATGTGCAGGGGCTGTTTAAGTTGTGCTGCTTGGTTCTCCTACTAGTTTGATAACCTTGGTTTCATATCTGAGGGAAATACCTACCGATGTTGTGTTGCATCATGCCTTCCTGTTTGGGGAAATACCGACGTAGCTTCAAGTGACATCAGAGATTATGTACTCCCGAATACCGGAGGAACACCTTGTATGCTATCAAACGTCACAACGTAACTGGGTGATTATAAACATGCTCTACAGGTTTCTTCGGAGGTGTTTGTTGGGCTGGCATAGATCAAGATTAGGATTTGTCACTCCGAGTATCGGAGAGGTATCTCTAGGCCCTCTCGGTAATGCACATCCCTATAAGCCTTGAAAGCAATGTGACTAATGAGTTAGTTACGGGATGATGAATTGCGGAACGAGTAAAGAGACTTGCCGGTAACGAGATTGAACTAGGTATGAAGATACCGACGATCGAATCTTGGGCAAGTAACATACAGATGACAAAGAGAATAACGTATGTTGTTATTGCGGTTTGATCGATAAAGATCTTCATAGAATATGTAGGAACCAATATGAGCATCCAGGTTCCGCTATTGGTTATTGACCGAAGATGTGTCTCTGTCATGTCTACATAGTTCTCGAACCCATAGGGTCCGCACGCTTAATTCAATGACGATTTGTATTATGAGTTATGTGTTTGGTAATCGAAGATTGTTTGGAGTCCCGGATGAGATCACACAAATGACGAGGATTCTCGAAATGGTCGAGATGTAAAGATATGAGCCATGTGGGCCATAGGAGGGAGGCTAACCAGCCCACAAGGGGTTGGTGCACCCCCCACAAGGGAGGAGGCCGAATTGGATTAGGGAAGGGGGCGCCACCCCCCTTTCCTTCTCCTACTCCCTCTCCTTCCCCTTTCCACCTCCATGAGAAGGAAAAGAGGGGGGGGGGGCGAATCCTACTAGGACAAGGAGTCCTAGTAGGACTCCCTCGTTATGGAGCGCCCCCTAGGGCCGGCCTCGTCCCTCTCCCTCCTTTATATACAGGGGCAGGGGCACCCCAAAGCACAACAGTTATTCTTAACCGTGTGCGGTGCCCCCTTCCACAGTTTACTCCTCCGGTCATAGCTTCGTAGTGCTTAGGCAAAGCCCTGTGTGGATCACATCACCATCACCGTCACCACGCCATCGTGCTGACAAAACTCTCCCTCGACCCTCTGCTGGATCAAGAGTTCGAGGGACATCATCGAGCTGAACATATGCTGAACTCGGAGGTACCGTACGTTCGGTACTAGATTGGTTGGATCGTGAAGACGTTCGACTACATTAACCGCGTTAACCTAACGCTTCCCCTTTCGGTCTACGAGGGTATGTGGACACACTCTCCCCCTCTCATTGTATGCATCTCCTAGATAAATCTTGCATGACCGTAGGAATTTTTTTTAGATTGCATCCTACGTTCCCCAACATTCGCCCCCCTTCCTTCTCTTCTTCCCCCTTCCTTTCTTCTCCGGGGAAAAAAGGAAAGGGGGGCACCACTTGGGTAAACCCCAAGTAGGATTCGACTCCTACTTGGGGCTCCCCCTGGCTGCCTCTCCTCCCCTCCCACCTATATGTATATATATGTGTGTGGGGAAGGGGCGCCTAGAACAGACAACATCAATTGTTAGCCGTGTGCGGCGCCCCCTCCATAGTTTACACCCCCGCTCATATTCTCGCGGTGCTTAGGCGAAGCCCTGCACGGATCACTTCACCATCACCGTCACAACACCGTCGTGCTGACAGAACTCTTCTACTTCCTTGACGTCCTTGCTGGATCAAGAAGGCGATGGACGTCACCGAGCTGAACGTGTGCAGAAATCGGAGGTGCCGTACGTTTGGTGCTTGATTGGTCAGAGCTAGAAGAAATTCGACTACATCAACCGCGTTGTCAAATGCTTCCACTTTCGGTCTACGAGGGTACGTAGACAAACTCTCTGCCTCGTTGCTACGCATCTCCATGGATAGATCATTAAGTGTGCGTAGATTTTTTTTTGTTTTTCCATGCAACGTTTCCCGACAGTGGCATCCGAGCCAGGTCTGTGCGTAGATGATATGCACGAGTAGAACACAAAGAGTTGTGGGCGGTGATAGTCATACTGCTTACCACCAACGTCTTATTTTGATTCGGCGGTATTGTGGGATGAAGCGGCCCGGACCAACCTTACATGTCCACGCACATGAGACCGGTTCCCCTGACTGACATGCAACTAGTTTTGCATAAAGGTGGCTGGCGGGTGTCTGTTTCTCCTACTTTAGTTGAATCGAATTTGACTATGGCCGGTCCTTGAAGAAGGTTAAAACAACAAACTTGACGAAACACCGTTGTGGTTTTATGCACAGTTCTTGCTAGAAGCCCATAGCAGCCACGTAAAACTTACAACAACAAAGTAGAGGACATCTAACTTGTTTTTGCAGGGTATGTTGTGATGTGATATGGTCAAGACATGATGTGATAAACGTTATTGTATGAGATGATCATGTTTTGTAAGTTATCGGCAACTGGCAAAAGCCTTATGGTTGTCTCTTTATTGTATGAAATGCAAAATGCCATGTAATTGCTTTACTTTATCACTATGCGTTAGCGATAGTTGTAGAAGAAATAGTTGGCGAGACAACCACGACGCAATGGCGGAGATCAATGTGTCGAGCCGGTGGTGATGGAGATCATGAAGATGCTTTGGATATGGAGATCAAAAGCACAAGATGATGATGGCCATATCATGTCACATATTTTGATTGCATGTGCTGTTTATCTTTTATGCATCTTATTTTGCTTAGTACGGCGGTAGCATTACAAGATGACCCCTTCACTAAATTTCAATGTAAAAGTATTCTCCCTAAGTATGCACCGTTGCTACAGTTCGTCGTGTTGAGACACCACGTGATGATCGGGTGTGATAGACTCTACATTCACATACAACGGGTGCAAGAAAGTTTTGCACATGCGGAATACTTGGGTTAAACTTGACGAGCCTAGCATGTACAGACATGGCCTCGGAACACTGGAGACCGAAAGGACGAATGTGAATCATATAGTAGATATGATCAACATAGAGATGTTCACCATTGATAACTACCCCATCTCACGTGATGATCGGACATGGGTTAGTTGATTTGGATCACGTATCACTTAGATGACTTGAATGTTGTCTATTTAAGTGGGAGTTCTTTAGTAATATGATTAATTGAACTTAATTCATCATGAACTTAGTCTTGATAGTTTTGCATATCTATGTTGTGTTGGGAAACCTAGCATGCAATTGAAAAAATTCCTACGCTCACGCAATATATATCTAGGAGATGCATAGCAACAAGATGGGAAGAGTGTGTCCACGTACCCTCGTAGACCGAAAGCGGAAGCATTTGACAATGCGGTTGATGTAGTCGAACTTCTTCTCGTTCCGACCGATCAAGCACCGAACGTACGACACCTCCGAGTTTAGCACATGTTCAACTCGATGATGTCCCTCGAACTCTTGATCCAGCAAAGTGTCGAGGGAGAGTTCCGTCGGCACGACAGCGTGGTGACAGTGATGGTGAAGTGATTCGTGCAGGGCTTCGCCTAAGCACTACATGAATATGACCGAAGGCGTAAACTATGGAGGGGGCACCGCACACGGCTAACAACTGTTGATGTGTGTTCTAGTGGTTCCCCGCACACGCACACACACACACACACACACACATATATATATATATATATACATAAACACTATTCTGATCACGGGATCAGAATAATATTCTGATCACAATCTGACCTGCCCCGCTAGTAGTACGTTGAACTTCCCTATGAACTAGGTTGAACTTCCGCCAACATTGCTGAAATGGGGCTTGCGATATACCGTTGGAAAGCTATGGACACCAGTATCATAACCCAAGTAAAATTTTTGACAAAATGTAAGCGGTTTAAGAGCAGTTTTGAAAACCGTTTTCTCTTCGCACAAAAAACGTGAATCGTATTTTCGATCGCATTTCTAAACTGTTAATCGGAATGAGGCATATAATATGGCGTTGGAAAGCTGCTGCAAAACCACTCCTTCCACATGTTGAAAGTTTTCTCTAATTCCCTATGGTTAAAGAGTAATTTGAAAAAATGTAAAATTTCGTAAACCGAACAGCTGAGTTCGTTTTTTCGATGTCATTTCTAAACGGCTAATCCAATGGAGGCATATGATATGGCGTAGGAAAGCTTATGAAAATGCGCTACTTTTTCATCTTGAAAGTTTTTTTCTAATTTTGAATGGTTTAAGAGTAATTTAGTAAATGGTTCAAGTCCTACCGAGCGTATTTTCGAGCTAATTTTTTAATCGTGCGTCCGAATGCAGCAAATTATATGGCGTTGGAAAGCTATGCTAAACTTTTTGGTATGTATTATTTATCCCAATTCTTTAAGGTTTTAAGTCAGTTTCGAAAATGGCCAAAAAGTATTTTCGTCGTAATTTCTACAAACTTTATCGGAATTGGGCAAATAATATACCGTTGAAAAGCTATGGAAAATGCGAAACTTTTTCGTGTTGATGGTTTTCTCTGATTCTTAGCCATTTTCAAGTAATTACGAAAACGGCGGGATCATTCGTTCTGCCTCTATCGCGAAGCAGATTCTTCGAAAATGCACCGCGTGAAGAACCTGAACTTCTTGGCGCGTGTACCTGAACTTCACTCTGTTTTTCACGTGATTTTTTTGCTCGTAGGTCTCCATCCACTGCTCGTAACTCTCATCCACTCGCCGGAATTGAGCAAATGATATAGCGGTGGAAAGCTGTTGTAAGCACATAACTTTCCCATGTTGATCATTTTTTCATACTCATGATGGTTTAGAAGTTTTTCATCTGAAATTCATTCAGCATAGTAGTTGAACTTCATGTTGTTTTCACGTTGAACTTCTGTGACGTATTTTCGTTTGTAATTTTCTCATCCATTCGTTAGAGTTACACAAATGGTACTCCTTTTGTACAAGCCCCTCTCACAATAATTTTTTTAATTTTCTTTGACTGAGGAGTTGCACTTATAACAACAAAACCTTTAGTCTTTGCTTTTTTATTCTTTTTAAATACAAAATGCATGCCGTGTAGTACGTGAAGTTCTGGCAGTTATCAATCGAACTTCTCTCGGTTACGTGAACATATTTGAGTTTTTTATAAATATTTATTTGAATTTCTTAATCCTTTTTTATAAAATTTTGAAGCGCTCTATTTTTAAAAGTTGAACTGCTTGTTTTTTATCTTTGAACTTCTTGTTTCCAATCTTTAATAACGAGGAAAATCTAAGTTTTCTATAATCATCGAACTTCTTCATCTTTTTAATATGGACTTCCTGATTTTATTTCTTTAATCTTTTTATGAAATTTTGAAGCCCTCTATTTTTAAAAGTTGAACTTCTTGTTGTTTTATTTTTGAACTTCTTTTTTTTCATTCTTTAATAACGAGAAAAATCTAAGTTTTCTATAATCATCGCACTTCACGTTGTTTTCACTTGAACTTCTACCATGTGTTTTTGTTCGTAATTTCTCACCCGTTCATCAGAGTTGCACAACTGATATATAGTGCCGATTGCCTCTCTCACAGGAAGTTTTTGAACTTCCCCGTGCGGAGCACCTGAACTTCTAGCAGTGAAATTTTTATACTTTAAATTTTTATTCTTTTTTCTCATATGAAAACACACACCATGCAGCACGTGAACTTCTGGCCGTTTTCAATTTGAACTTCTCTGTAAAAAAGTTGTCCTTAACTCCCAAAGCATTCGCCGAATTTGAGCAAATGATAGCATTGGAAAGGATTTTTTTTTAAATCATGACTAGTTAAGAGCATTTTTTTAACATGCTAAGACTTGTTTTGAACATGCTAAGACTTGTTTTGAGCATATTTTAGTAACGAAAAAAATCTAAGATGTTTTAAATGTCGAACTACTTTATTTAATTGAATTTGAACTTCTCAACATTTTTATTTTGAACTTCTGTGTATTTATTTTTATAAATGTGGAATTTCATGGTTTTATTTTGATTCTTTAGTAACGAGAAAAATCTTAGTATTTTATTCACACCGAACTTCATCGTTTTTAAAATTTGGACTTCTTGTTTTTTGTAATGGGAATAAACCTAGTTTTTAGTAAAATCGAAATGCTTTATTATTTTAATTCAAATTTCGAGAGTTTTTTATTTTAGAAACGGTGAAAATCCTTTTATATTTTACTTTTTCAAATTTAACTTCATACTTCTTCGCGAAATGAGAAGAATCTGATTTTTTTTGTATACATCGGACCCTCCATTTCTTTAAAGTGAACGTCTTGGCTTTATTATTTGGTAACATGGATTTTTTTGTAAATAAACATAGAACCACATCATTTTATAAATTTGAACTTCTAGGTTTTTCATAAAAATGGAGAAAATCTTTTAAAGAAAATCTTTTTTTGAATTGCTTTGTTATTTTAATTTGACCTTCTCAGAGTTATTTAAAACCATGAAAAAAATGTTTTCTAGTACATATATTGAATGACTTTGTTATTTTAGTTTCAACTTTTTGGTTATCATTTTTCAATAGCGGGAAAATCCATGGGATTATTTTTAGTACAACGATAACATTTTCTTTGAACTCTCTTTTTTATGAAATTTGAACTTCTCAAGTTAACACTATTATAGTTGAAGCTTTGTTTTTCTTCATGGTATATAACCATCGAACTTCTGTGTTATCTTAATTTGAACTTCTTGGGTTTTTTTTTATGAACGAAGAAATCCAGGTTTTCTTATAAACACTGAACCACTCCGGTATTTTAAATGAGCTTCTAGGTTTTTTAGAAATATACATATACACAACTTCTCCCAACAATTCGAAACGACACCATGACGAAGAGAGGTAATAGGGTTGAACTTCCTGGCCATCAATTCATGAACCTTTTCACCTAAATAACTATTTTCCCATAAAAATGCACATTTTTTTGGGCCATATACATCCATTCGAAACAACACCATGACGAAGAGAAGAAATGTGCAATAGTGTAGCAATTTTAGAATGAGAAGGTTGTACACTGGTTCAGCTTCATAACAAACTTGTGTCTTTGTCAACTGAACTTTAGACATATACATATACAACTTGTGTCTTTGTAAGATTTTTTGAGAGATAAATACTGAAACATACATATACAACTGAACTTCAGACACTAGGCACCTACACTGCCATCGTAGTGGAGAGAGAAGGGAGGCCTGGTGCTTGGTCGTGCGCCGACAGAGCAGAGTGCAGGTGCGCTGGAGGAGGGCGGGCCGTATCAGAGAGCAAGTCGCACCAGAGGGGAGGGTAGGCCGCACCAGAGGGGAGGGCAGGCCGCGCCAGAGCGCAGGGAAGGTCGCACCTGGGCAGAGGGGAGGCGAGGCCACGAATGGGGCCTGTCCTCTGCTACGATGGGCGGAGCTGGTTTTGATCACTGGAGGGTGGACGAGAAGGCGCCTGTGTCCGGGGCAGAACAACGAGGAGACGTGCATCGCAGGGGGTTGTCGCGTGAGGAGGAGTTGGGCGACGTTAGGGGCACCCTAGGTGACAACGGAGGCGCGACGGTGTACCAGAGGTAGGTGACGGGCTCGCGCGCCGGTGCTTCATGGAAGGAGGCGGCGTCGGGGTCGCACGCCGGTACTTGGTGGGGCAGGAGGCGGTGGGATCAATCCCGGGCGGATCCGGGGGAAGGAGGTGGTCTGGTGGCCGGATCCAGGGGAGGTGGTGTCGCAGCGGTCCGGATCCCGGGGATGGAGCGGTCGAGCGGCTGGATTTAGGACCGGTGGCTGGTTCTTGGGGAAGGGGAGGGGGCGGCACGGGAGGTGCGGGACTAGGTGGGTTTTTTTCTTCGTGGCTTTGTGAGTTGGGGAACGCCTCTTCGGGCCTATATATAGAGAGCTATGATCCAAATAGTTATTTTGATCCCGGGATTAGAATAGTGCCATATATATATATAGGTTGGAGGGGAGGAGAGGCAGTCAAGGGGGCGCCCCAAGTAGGAGGAATACTACTTGGGTGCCTCCCAATTCGGCATCCCCTCTTACCATATCTTCCAGAGGGGGAAGGAAGGAGGAGGGAGGAGGGAAGGAAGGGGGAGGTCGAATCCCTCCCCTTCCTTTCCCTCTTCTCCTCTTTCCTTCCCCTCCTAATTCGGACTACATGGGGCGCACCAGCCCCCTAGGGTCTGTCTGTCCCCTTCTTGGCCCATTAGGCCCATGTAGTTGCCAGGGGGATGCCTGGAACCCCTTCTGGTGACCCGATATGTACCCGGTACCCCCGGAACACTTCCGATGTCCAAATACCATTATCCTATGTATCAATCTTTACCTCTCTACCATTTCGAGACTCCTCGTCATGTCCGTGATCTCATCCGGGACTCCGAACAATAATCGATCACCAAATCAGATAACTCATATAATACAAAATCATCATCGAACGTTAAGCGTGCGGACCCTATGGGTTCGAGAACTATGTAGACATGACCGAGACACCTCTCCTAGCAATAACCAACAACGAAAGCTAGATGCTCATATTGTTTCCCACATATTCTACAAAGATCTTTATCGGTCGTACCGTAATGACAACATACGTTATTCCCTTTGTCATCGGTATGTTACTTGCTCGAGATTCGATCGTTGGTATCTTCATACCTAGTTCAATATTGTTAGTGGCAAGTATCTTTACTCGTTCTGTAATACATAATCCCGCAACTAACTCGTTAGTCACACTGCTTGCAAGGCTTATTATGATGTGCATTACCGAGAGGGCATAGAGATACCTCTCCGATACTCGGAGTGACAAATCCTAATCCTGATCTATGCCAACCCAACAAACACTTCCGGAGATACCTGTAGATCATCTTTATAATCACCCAGTTATGTTGTGACGTTTGATAGCACACAAGGTATTCCTCCGGTATCGGGGAGTTGCATAATCTTATAGTCAAAGAATATGTATATGACATGAAGAAAGCTATAGCAATAAAACTGAATGATCAATATGCTAAGCTAACGGATGGGTCTTGTCTATCACATCATTCTCCTAATGATGTGATCCCATTCATCAAATTACAACACATGTCTATGGTTAGGAAACTTTACCATCTTTGATTAACGAGCTAGTCTAGTAGAGGCTTACTAGGGACATGGTGTTTTGTCTATGTACCCACACATGTATCAAGTTTCCGGTTAATACAATTCTAGCATGAATAATAAATATTTATCATGATATAAGGAAATATAAAATAACAACTTTATTACTACCTCTAGGGCATATTTCCTTCAGTCTCTCACTTGCACTAGAGTCCATAATCTAGTTCACATCGCCATGTGATTTAACACCAATAGTTCACATCTTTATGTGATTAACACCCATAGTTCACATTGTCATGTGACCAACACCCAAAAGGGTTTACTAGAGTCCATAATCTAGTTCACATCGCTATGTGATTAACACCCAAAGAGTACTATGGTGTGATCATGTTTTGCTTGTGAGAGAAGTTTAGTCAACGGGTCTTTCACATTCAGAGACGTATGTATATTCCAAATTTCTATGTCTACAATACTCTGCATGGAGCTACTCGAGCTAATTGCTCCCACTTTCAATATGTATCCAGATTGAGACTCTAAGTCATCTGGATCAGTGTTAAAGCTTGCATCTACGTAACCTTTTATGAAGAACACTTTATCACCTCCATAACCGAGAAACATTTCCTTAGTCCTCTTACCTAAGGATAAATTTTGACCGTTGTCTAGTGATCTACTCTTGGATTACTATTATATCCCCTTGCCAAACTCATGGCAAGGTACACAATAGGTATGGTACACTGTTGGGGATCGTAGTAATAATTCAAAATTTTCCTACGTGTCACCAAGATCAATCTAGGAGATGCTAGCAAAGAGAGGGAGAGAGAGAGAGAGCATCTTCATACCCTTGAAAATCGCTAAGCGGAAGCATTACAAGAACGCAGTTGATGGAGTCGTACTCGCGGAGATTCAAATCGCGGAAGATCCGATCTAGCACCGAACGGACGGCGCCTCCGCGTTCAACACACGTAAAGCATGGGGAAGTCTACTCCTTCTTGATCCAGCAAGGGGAGAGGAGAAGTTGAGGGAGAACTCCAGCAGCACGACGATGTGGTGATGGAGGAGCTCGTGGTTCTCCGGCAGGGCTTCGCCAAGCACTACGGAAGAGGAGGAGGAGTTGGAGAGGGGGAGGGCTACGCCAGGGGAAGGGTATGGATGCCCTCCCACCCCCTCACTATATATAGGGGGAGGGGAGAGGGGGAGGTGAGGGAGTCCTGGACTAAGGGGTCCTCGGGCGTCCGGCCTGTTAGCCATGGGCCGGACTGATGGGTTGTGAAGATACGAAGACCGAAGACTACACTCGTGTCCGGATGGGACTCTCCTTGGCGTGGAAGGCAAGCTTGGCGACTAAATATGTAGATTCATTTCTTTCTAACCGACCTTGTGTAACCCTAGATCCTCCCGGTGTCTATATAAACCGAAGGACTTAGTTCGGAGGAGGACACATGATCATAACCATACAAGCTAGGCCTCTAGGGTTTAGCCATTACGATCTCGTGGTAGATCAACTCTTGTAATACTCATATTCATCAAGATCAATTGAGCAAGACGTAGGGTATTACCTCAATAGAGAGGGCCCGAACCTGGGTAAAACATTGTGTCCCGAGTCTCCTGTTACCATCGACCTTAGACGCACAGTTCGGGACCCGCTACCCGAGATCCGCCGGTTTTGACACCGACATTGGTGCTTTCATTGAGAGTTCCACTGTGCCATCATCCAGAGGTTCGATGGCTCCTTCAACCATCTACAACGATGCTGCCCAAGGGGGAGTTTTCCTCCCCGAACAGATCTTCGTGTTCGGCGGCTTCGCTCTGCGGGCCCATTCGCTTGGCCATCTGGAGCAGATCGAAAGCTACACCCCTAGCCATCAGGTCAGATTTGGGAGCTTGAACTACGTTGCGAACATCCATGGAGACTTGATCTTCGCCGGATTCGAGACCGCGGCTGCCACTCCGGATCACCCCAAGGGACATGACCTAAATCTGTCATCGGACTGCATCCAAGAGACAACTCCCATAACTGCTCTGGCCTTAGATCTAGAGCAGACCGCGCCATCCGAGGACGGGAGGATCGACCCCACCACGGAGGCCACAGATTCCACGGTGCTAGAGCCGCACATAGACTTGATCTCACATGATACCCTTGCCACCGGAACTCCGGACTCGTTTCCGGCAGTAAGTTCCGAACCATGTGAGCCCGCGAATGCCAAACTTGATCGTTTATCTATCTTTGAATTCAGCGCCGTAGACATCTTCCAGCACTCGCCTTTGGGCAACATGCTAAACTCATTAAAGAACCTGTCCTTGGCGGAGGACTCACAGCCGAACTATATCCGGTTCGAACCAGGGGCTGACGATGGAGAATTTTGCTCCCCACCCACCACCCACTTCATAGCCACGGTCGAGGATTTAACCGACACACTTGATTATGACTCCGAGGACATCGACGGTATGGACGACGATGCCGGAGAAGAAGAGGCCCAGAACCCGTCGTTCACCGGATGCTGGATGGCCACTTCCTCGTACGACGTATACATGGTGGATGCACCAAAGGAGAACAACAGCGATGACAAGGAAGATCCAGCTGAGGATAAACCTTCCAAACTACAATCCAAGCGCCGGCATTAGTGGCGCTGCTCTAAGTCACGCTGTAGTAAAGACAGTAATACCGGCACCGAAGAAAACAACACCCCGGACGATGCCGAAGACAATGAAGCCCCTGTTGGGGCAATATCCGAACATGATGAACTGGAGGATGGGCACGATAGTCCGCATGAAAAGTCCATACACGAAGACTCGGAGGAAAGTAATTATCTTCCGCTCTCCGAGGATGGGGAGAGCCTCGGTGACGAGGATTTCATCATGCCTGAGGAACCTCTTGAGCAGGAGCGCTTTAAACGTCGGCTATTAGCCACGGCAAGGAGCCTGAAAAAGAAACAGCAGCAGCTTCAAGCTGACCAAGACCTGCTCAAAGATAGATGGATAGACATCCTAGTGGCTGAAGAATACGGGCCCAAGCACACAACTAAGGGTTACCCTAAGCACAGATTGCTACCTCAGTTCGATGAGGAGGCACCGGACGCCGATGACCTAAGTCACATTATCCAACATCCCGGAGAGTCAGCCAGAAAGCTCTAGACTAGGTTCTTAGTTAAAAAGAACCAAATCATAGACTGTCCGGACGCGGAAGCCCTAGCGGCCTTTAAACACAGTGTCCGGGACGAGTGGCTCGCCCACCACCTCGGTCAGGAAAAACCAAAATCCATGTGAGCCCTTACCGCTCTGATGACCCGCTTTTGCACGGGAGAAGATAGTTGGATCGCCCGTAGAAGTGACAGTGCCAGCGACCCGGGCACTTCCGAAGTTCAAGACGGCAATGTGAAACCATCACGCAATAAGCACAAACATGGCAATAGTAATGGGGGAGCGCATGACACAACGGTCAATGCCAGATTCAGTGGCCCAAAACCCGGTCAACGGAAGAAGCCATTCAAGGAAAACAGAGACGGACTATCCAATTTGGATAAGATATTGGATAGGCCCTGCCAGATTCATGGCCACCCAAATAAACCGGCTAACCACACCAACAGAAGTTGTTGGGCCTTCAAACTGGCTGGCAAGTTAAACGCCGAATACAAGGGGAAGAAGCCGCCCGGTGATGGCGACGACGACGAAACTTGCCAACCAAACACCGGGGATCAGAAGCAGTTTCCCCCCGAAGTAAAGACAGTGAACATGGTACACATGGCACCGTCTCCAACAGGGGAACGCATGGAGCATTCTCTTCGTGCAGAGGATCACACTACGGCTATCTCAGCCTAACTACACAGCGGGGGCATTACATCACATACCTCGTCGGCCATTAAGCCACCGGTCTCCATTCAACATGACCGTTCAAAACCCATGCAGGACTAGTAGTCCAGCTTCCACTATTCGCCTCACATACCTAGAAAACCTGTACCGCGCATACATAACTACGCATGTAAAATACCCTGGGCACCGACGAAAGCATAACACGGACATACCTGAAAGTACCCCCATAACTTTCCTTTTTTAATTATTTTTTCTTCTTCTTTTCTTTCTTGTTTCCCTCCACGGGTGGCTCAATGGCTGGCCTCAGACTCTATCAGAGTTCGGGTTCGTACACGCACTAAAGGGCTATTTCTGTCAAGGAGTCCCTTCACCGAGGACAGGCGGTGCAGACATGCAACAGGAGGTCCGAAATAACTTTTTGTAGACCACACTCTCTATTTCGAGCCTGTAAAGTGCCTTTTTCCTCCGCCTTCAACCCCTGGCATATCAAATAGCCGGGGTTGCGGCTTTGTTATCTATATACACGATTGGCACATCACTCAGATCCCAGTAAAAATAATCCATTCTTTTCTAAAAGGACCGAGTTTTTCCCCTACGGTTGTCTCAAACGTACACCTCGGCATAACTTGCCAGGGGCTCAGTATGGGAACAAAGGAGTTGCCGACAAGTCCGAACAGCTCTATAGCGCACTTCGGCGTCACAAGTTTGGCCTTATATGCATCACCTCCGAATCGTGTCTTGGGTCAATAGTTGGGTTGCCCGGCTCCTGTGCTTGCTATCCTACGTTTCGCTCTATCGACTAGGGTAGTAAAGGGAGAACTACTGCGATTGTGCTTCCGGTTCACCTGGTTAAGCACCTCAGTAGAGAAAGTCGAAAACTGACTGTCATGGTGTGGCAAGAGCTGGTCAACCACTCGATGACTTATCAGAATCTTTCGTGATTCCCTTCGTGTTACACGAAGAACCTCTTTCCGGTCAAATATGTAAACGCATCGCATGAATAAGCCGCATACATACCAGGGGCTATGTCGTAAACCCACCATAAAACTCCTCTGGCTAAGTGAAAGTGTTAACGCCCTATAGTCTGGTTGCCTAGTTCGCCGCATTGTCACCTCCTTCACGGACCAAGACGTTGGGTCAAGAGTGATCAAATGCTTTTCCGAACACCCCCGTACTTCCTACGAGGGGGCTGAAGCCGATGACTAGAAAACTTTCAGTTCATATACAAATGGCCACACAAGAGGAACAAAAGCCTTTAGGCAAAATCAAAATATAGACTAATTATAACAATTGTCTTTCAACTCGTAAAAGGTTCACTCGAATATTATGCCTTTCGAACATTGACCCTCTATCAAGCGGGCAGCCTCTAAGACGTCCTCAAAGTAATACTCTGGTGCGTGATGGTCCTTGCCCTTGGGTGGACCCTGCGCTGCAACATTGACGACCTTCATCTTCCCCCAGTATGCCTTGACTCGGGCAAAGGCCATCCGTGCACCTTTAATGCACGCCGACCGCTTAACGGCATCGATATGTGGCACCGCATCAGCAAGCCGCCGCACCAAGCGAAATAGCTATCCGGAATCGACTCAGTCGGCCACACCTGAAGTATGACATTATTCATGGCAGCGGCAGACATCCTGCGAAGCTCGGCCCATTGGGACATCTGTTCATTCAGCAGCAGAGGGCGTTTTAATGCACCGAACTGTGACCAGAAAAGCTTCTTCATTGCATATCCCTCTTGCGCTTGCTAAAACTGCGCCGCATCGGATGAACTCTTAGGCTAGTCCAAAAACACGTCTGAAGAACTCCACACTTGGTTAAGCTGAGCATAATTCGGATCGTCGAACTTCATCTGTAATAAAAATGGCTTACCTGCCGCAATCTTACCAGCTTGCCGGATCTCCTCACGGGTCCTCTGGATTCGGACCATGCTTCTTTCGCCTCTCGCAAGGCCTTGTCAAGCTCAGCTGCTTTGGCTTTATTCTCCTCCTCTAAGAATTCACAGCGGCTCGTAGCATTTTTTAGTTCGAGCGCCATTGAGGATTTTTCTCCTCATCTTGGTGCCGAGCAGCTTGTTCGGCCTTTAACTCGGCCGATGCCTTTTCGGTAGTCGCATTACTAAATCGGGCCTGCTCCTTGGCCCGGGCCTGCTCCGCCCGAAGATTTTCAATGGCGGCGGGACCATTTGCAGCCATGCACATTCCAGTATTCAATTTTCAGCGTCACGCTTATTTTACAAATACGGAAAATTAAGGATTGCTCCGAATACATACCTTGCAACTCATCAAGACTCCTGTTGATAAGCGCGATATCAGCATCTGCTCATCAATCTCGTGTTGCAAATTCGCAATCTCTACAGTCTGGACAGTTTTCGGGGAGGTCACAGCCTATGTTCCAATTAATCATATTACTTCCTGGGCATATCTTTTGATCCTCTGATCGCCTCCCTCGGGAAGCCAATCAGAGTCTCAGGGGCTACTATCTATACACAGGTGTATTATTGAATAAAACACAATCGAACTGATTACGGTACAAACCTCGAAGCCTCTTAGAAGGCCCACGAAGGCCTCATTCAATCCGCTTTTCGCGTCTAGGACCTTTTCGACCATCGTGCCCATCAAGGTACGATGTTCATCTGAGACAGACGCCTGTCGCAGCATGTTCGTATACATATCCGGCGCCTCTGGGTCTCCAGAGGCTGCCGTAGGAGTGTCGCCTCCCTTTGAAGGAATCCATTTATTCGTATCAGGCTATAGACCAGAATGTTCGGGGCCTTTATTGTTGGTCCCCGGACCCTGGGCCACCGAAGTATCACCTCCGGGTTGTGTCTTCATCATCCCTCGCATCGCTTGATCGGGAGAGACCCTCCGCGACGACACCTCAAAGTCGTCTGCCCTGTTGGGCGAGGAGATTGGCGGAGGCATCTTGCTTTCCATCATCTACGGGAGAAGATCCCCCGAGGAAGAGGATCGTTAAAGAAGACTACATGCCAAACTGCAAAAAACATATATTCTAGACATTACAAGAAAGGGGCGGTATGTGTTTAAAACACCCTTGTTCACTTACAATGTGGCCTAAGGCTTGTCCTCGTCATGGGACTGCGCGATGACACTGTCCTCCAAGCCCGAACCACCCGACGAAGGCATCTTGCCTCGCTTAGGAGCCTTTTCCTCCCAATCTTCAGAGGCGGCCCTTTTCTTCCCATGGGGGGAAGATATGTTGACTTCCCCTTCATTTTTATCTTCGGACGATGGAATCTTGATTCCTCCGGACACAATGTCTGGCGCACCTTCGGGATGGGGCCATTTTTCGTCCTCTCTGCCTTGCCCTCCTCCACAGGCATCTGGTACGGTGCCAAAGCTAGCATCCTTGTTAATACAGGATCCGCTGGACCCTCGGGAAGAGGGCCCGGACACCTAATCAGCTTTGTTTTCTTCATACAGCCCTGGAAGG
Organism: Triticum aestivum; assembly: GCF_018294505.1. Classification (NCBI taxonomy): domain Eukaryota; kingdom Viridiplantae; phylum Streptophyta; class Magnoliopsida; order Poales; family Poaceae; genus Triticum; species Triticum aestivum. The sequence continues at coordinate 132,637,748 of NC_057803.1, read as the reverse complement.
AGATAGTTCGCTTAGTAATGTATTATAGAATACTTAAAAAAGAGGGGTGTTCAGAATTCAAGTGCTTACCGGGGTATCCGGACGGTTACAATCGAGGCATGTGTCCTCAGTAGTGTCCGGCCAACATTTTCATTTTCCGAAAAACAACTGCCACTTCCCTTTGTGCATAATGCCGAAGAAGTGTTGGAGGGTTCGTGGTCCTGCTGGATTGAACTCCCACATACGGAGAGGCCAATGCTGGCATGGAAGGATTTGGTGAATCAACATTACTTGAATCACACTGACCAGATCGATGTCCCTCTCGAGGAGGGTTCGGATGCGGCTTTGTAGAGTTCGCACTTCATCAACTGATCCCCAATCCAGCCCGTTGTTGGCCCATGATGCAAGCTATAATGGTGGGCCAGGGCGAAACGTGGGTGCAGCTACCCACTTGGTGCTGCGGGGCTTCGTAACATCAAACCACTCTCGCTGCCATTGATTGGAAGTTTCGGCAAAAGAGCCTTTTTGCCAAGGAGTGTTAGTGAGCAGGCTGACTACAGCACCGCCGCACTCCGCCTATTCCCCGTCGACTACCTTTGGTTTCACACTGAAGGTCTCTAGCCATAAGCCAAAGTGTGGGGGGATTCGGAGGAAGGCCTCGCATGTAATGATGAACGTCGAGACATGGAGGAAAGACTCCGGGGCTAGATCGTGAAAATCTAGTCCAAAATAGAACATTAGTCCCCGGACGAAGGGGTGAAGAGCGATCCCTAACCCTCGAAGGAAGTGTGAGATGAACACGACCCTCTCGCCAGATCTGGGGGTCGAGTAACCTGCCCTTGAGCAGGAAGCCTATGGTGGATTTCTGCGGTTAGGTATCTAGCCGCTCGAAGCTTCGCAATATCCTCCTCTGTGACGGTGGAAGCCACCCATCGGCCTTGAGGGCTGGGTCCGGACATAATGAGAAAGCTTGAAGTCGAAACCTTGGGTGCTAGAACTCGAGGTTGGAGAGGCTGAGGAGAAGTTTGGCGACAAAACGGCCCTTGGTTCCTTTATAAAGGCGGTGGGGATTAAACGCCACCTCCTAAGCCTGAAAGCCCGCCTATTCCTAAGGAATCTTTTCAACAGAATGGTTGGGTTACCCGTGCTCGTATTAATGAGAATCCCGCAATAAGGGGATGCGGTCTCTGCTTCGACAGAACATGCCCATGTCTCGAAATGTGGAATGGCGGGATAGGAAGCAGTTTGAAAAACCGGGTGAGCATGATGTCACGTTGTAAAAAGTTGACAGCAGATTGGACTCCTGGAATATTATATTCTCTCTCAGTGGTTGTGTGTGGTGTGTGTGTTACAGGTCCGGACACGTCGATACATTCGAAGACTATTTTGTAGTTCGAAAGAAGGAACCCGCCTTGCAATTCCCAAGATAGGCCTACGCGCCGGATACCTTGTCATTGAAGCCAGGTTCAGGGGCTACTAAAGGAGTCCTGTACTTAGGGGTCCTCGGGCGTCCGACCTGTTATCCATGGCCCGGACTGACAGGCTGTGAAGATATGAAGACCAAAGACTACACTCGTGTACGGATGGGAATCTCCTTGGCGTGGAAGGCAAGCTTGGCGACTAAATATGTAGATTCCTTTCTTTGTAACCGACCTTGTGTAACCCTAGATCCTCCCGGTGTCTATATAAACCAGAGGACTTAGTCCGGAGGAGGACACATGATCATAACCATACAAGCTAGGGCTCTAGGGTTTAGCCATTACGATCTCATGGTATATCAACTCTTGTAATACTCATATTCATCGAGATGAATCGAGCAGGACGTAGGGTATTACCTCCATAGAGAGGGCCTGAACCTGGGTAAAACATTGTGTCCCCAGTCTCCTGTTACCATCGACCTTAGACACACAGTTCGGAACACCTACCGAAGATCCGCTGGTATTGACATCGACAGGAGGCGCCCTAGGGTTTCCCCTAGGGGGCGGCAGCTAGGGCAGATTGGATCTCCCTAGGGAAACCCTAGGGAGACTTGCCCCCAAGCCAAGATGAAAGTGCGTTATATCGACTAGAGGGGGGGTGAATAGGCGATTTTTATGAAAGTCTTCAAAACGTGGAAGTTATGAAGACAAACGATAGAAATAAACCTATTACCATGCAGCGGAAGGTAGACTACACTAGGCAAGCCATAGTCAAGTATTCAATGAAGTGAAAGCACAATGACTTAATAGCAGCAATGTAGTAAGGATCAGGTAGGAAGATATTATGAAGCCATACAGAACATGCAGTCACTCAGTGAAGACAAAAGATTGTGCAAACATAAAATGACTTCACAAGGAGCAACAGTAAGTAAAGGGAAGGGAAGATGAAACCAGTGACTCGTTGAAGACAATGATTTGTTGGACCAATTCCAGTTGTTGTGACAACTGTACGTCTGATTGGGGCGGCTAGGTATTTAAACCTTAGGACACACAGTCCCGGACACCCAGTCCTGAACACGCAGCTCAGGACACCCAGTCCTCACCGTATTCCCCTTGAGCTAAGGTCACACAGACCTCGCCCAATCACTCTGGTAAGTCTTCAAGGTAGACTCCCAAACCTTCACAGACTTCATTCACTGGCAATCCACAATGTCTCTTGGATGCTCAGAACGCGACGCCTAACCGGCTGGAGGATGCACAGTCCTCAAGTGTAATAAGTCTTCAGATCACACAGACAAGAAGACTTAAGTGATGCCCAATTATCTCTGGCTCTGGGTGGTTAGGGCTTTATCCTCGCAAGGAATTCTCTCTCAAAGGCTTCGAGGTGGGTTGCTCTCAAACGACAAAAGCCGTACTCTCAATCTGAGCAGCCAACCGTTTATGGTTGTGGGGGGTGGGCTATTTATAGCCACTTGGCAACCCGACCTGATTTGTCCGAAATGACCCTGGGTCACTAAGGAACTGACACGTGTTCCAACGGTCAGATTTCAAACTCACACGACAACTTTACTTGGGCTACAAGCAAAGCTGACTTGTCCGACTCTGGACAAGATTCGCTCTCATAGTCTTCACTCGAAGACATAGATTTTTGGTTAGGCATCACTTCAGTCAGTCTGACTGGTTCTCTTGGACCCCACTTAACAGTACGGTGGTTCCTATGACTCAACACAAAAGAAAAAGAGCTACGAAAGATCTAAGTCTTCGAGCTCCATAGGCTTCATGTGGTGTCTTCTCTTGTCATAGTCTTCAATGTGAATATCTTCATATACCACCTTTGACTTCAATGTCTTCATACATTTTTAGGGGTCATCTCTGGTAGGAAAACCGAATCAATGAGGGACTTCTACCTGTGTTATCCTGCAATTCTCACAAACACATTAGTCCCTGAACTAGGTTTGTCGTCAATACTCCAAAACCAACTAGGGGTGGCACTAGATGCACTTACAATCTCCCCCTTTTTGGTGATTGATGACAAACTAGTTGAAGTTTTCAACGGGGAATATAATCTGTGAAATTGTAAAGGATAAGGAATTGTCTTCATAAGTTGCAAGGGCTCCCCCTGAAGATGTGCATATAGGTAATTTGCTTTTGGAATGCAAATGCACATTGCAGGTTGTACTTGTGGAGATCCACTTCAACTTATGATGACAATCCACTATGCATGTGAAAGTATATGAAGATAATGCCATGCATAATGGAAAATGGACGTCTGCAGAATGATCTAAGTGCGGAATTTATCGTCGCACATGCGGAATTTATCATCGCAAAACAAAGTGGCAGATAAGTAGCAGACGACCATCGAGTTTAAGTGTTACAACTCAAAGAACCAAATGTAGCAAAACGAGAGTCGTAAGCATGAAGCAAAATATAAAGCACCCGCCCACATGAACCCGCTTGAAGACTATCAACCTCATATGCTTCTCCCCCTTTTGTTAGTAAGGACCAAAAAGGTTTGAAGACATAGAGCATCTACTCGTTCCCATGCGGAGTAGGTGAAGTAGCAGGGTCGTTGGTGGTGTTTGGCGGTGCTGAAGAGCTTGGAGCAGAGTTGACGCGTGCTGAAGGAGGTGGTGGTGAAGTAGCATCATCTTCATCCTCGATAACTCTGGCAGTCACTGTTGCAGTAGATGAAGAGAACTTAGAGTCTTCAAGGGGTGGAGTTCCTAGTAGCACAGCTCTTCGAGGAGGTGTGGAGTCAAACTTGAATCGCTCAGTGAAGCCATCCTCTTGGAGATCATCTTCAGAACACATCATCGTTAGCCCTTTCCATGTACGGCGACATGTTTCATGGGCAACGAAAGCATTCTTGGTGGCAAGATTGCGAATGCGATTAACTTCCACCAAGAGGCTTTTCATCTGACGCTTCAGCCAGTCATGATGCCTATCATGTTTCTGATGAAGAGCCACAAGAAGCTCTCGGTCGTTGAGAACACGAGTGCGCTTCTTGGGTCTTGGAGCAGTTGTACTATCAGTGGCTTCAGTAGACGCAGGGTGTGGTGCACGTGTAGTGCCAGCCAAAGGATACACCCGAGTGACTGCTTCAACTCCTTCAATGTTCTATGAGAAACTCTGATGCTCTGCATTCTGAAGACTTAGAGGTTCCTTTGCAGGCTCAGGATAGATGGCTTCAGTAGATATATCCACATCAGGCAAAAAAATCCTATGATTGCGAGCAAATGGCTGATATGAGATATCGGAGTGAAGTTTAATTAGCCGCATTACCCATGGGGCGTAGAACTTCAAGCCAAACAGATCAGAGCCCGATGCAGCAAGTTGGCGGATGAATAAGTCCTGTGCATTGAAGCATTTTCCATGAAGAATATAGAAGACCAAAGTCTTCATTGCACCCTCAAGCTTGGCATTTGGAGAGTGCCCTTTGATGGGCCAGAGAGTTCGCCTGATGATGTGATAGATGGTTCGTGGCAGATACTCAAGGTCTTCAACGGAGAACTCTGTTGGATAAGTAGCATCTTGGGGCAATGGCTTCATCATGCTGAGCATCTGACTCATATCAGGTTTCGGCCTCTTAAAGATGCTCTCAATAGCTTCACTATGCAGCTGACAGCCATGCTCGTAGAGATCGCCAGGAGTGGGCAAACCAGTGAGCTCAATGATGTCAAATGCATTGGCTTCGTGATGAACATTTCCGGTCATCCACTCCAGGACCCAAGTCTTCGGATCTCTGCTGTACCCGCGGATGTGAAGTGTGGCATAGAATTGGAGCAGCAACTCTTCATTCCAATGCTCTTGGTCAGTAACGAACGGCAGCAGTCCAACTTCCTTGAAGCAATCCAACGCTTCTTCCAGACAGGGCAGACCAGCTATGGCTTCAATGTCAAGGCGCTTGTGTGGGAAGATGCGACCTTGGTTGTAAAGAATGCATGAGTAATAGCTTCACTGAGGATAGCTCCAGAACCGATCAGATGATATCCTTTCCCTTGAGTAGGGGTTCCTGGAGCCATCGAAGAATGTGTTGTCTGCCCTGAAGCCATTGATATTGAAGGAGCCAGGTGCTGATGCAGGACCTGGGAACCTTGGCAGTCTTGGGATTGGCTTCTGTACCTGAGGCATGTGCTCAACATGATAGTCGAACTGGGGACCGGCAACAGACTCAGGAACAGAAGTGACGGGATCAGTGGCTTTGCTGTCTTCTTCTTCCGTTGGGGAGGGCTCCACATTAGCTTCATTGGTGGTAGTGGCAGCCGCAAGATTTTCATCCTCCACTTGACGAGCTGGAGGGTCGGTCACAGGCACGTTCTCCTTGAGAACTGCTTCTTGTTGGGACAGGGGAGTGGGAACTTGTGGGACTTCATCTTCCGCGGCTGATGCAGTCGGATTGTCTTCAGCAGAGACTTGAGGCCTTGGACCTTTGCGAAGCCTGCGCAACATGGGCGACGCCTGTGGAGTTGGAGTGGGTTGGGCCTCATAGTCTTCTTCCTCTTGTGGGCGATCCGCCCATGAAGCATCCTGTGCAATTGGCGTCAGTGGACGACCAATGCTGATGAGTTTGCTGTTCTGAGGAAGGACTGCACCATCTTCTACATTGTCATGTTGACCAATGTCTTCAGCAGTGATGGGATCAGCTGCTGGAAAGTCTTCAGGTTCATGAGCCTCTGTGGAAGCAAGCTCATGGATGGTCAGTTGGCGCTCAGCTTCCGGATAGACCATAGAAATGGGTTCAACTATCAAGGGCTCTGTGGAAGCAGTCCGATCTTTCTTGGTCTTCCTCTTCTTCTTGGAGGGGGCAGTTGCAGAGGCTTCAGAATGTTTCCTCTTCCTGGCTTCAGCCTCAGCAGTCCTTGTCTTCTTGAGCTCTGAAGCTGTTGACCGGCTTTTTGGCTTCGAGCCAGTCATTTTAGTTGGGAAGACAATAGGAACTGCTTCCTGCCTTGGTGCGTCAGGTTCAGCCGTAGCAGGCTTCTTCTTCTTCTTTGCGGCCATCCTGGGGTCGATGCCAGGACGCCCAAGGGCCTTGCGCTTCTCAGCCTCATTATAGGCTTGCACACATCTGTCAGCCAGAGTCTTCATGCGCTCACGCGAACCCTGAGCTTTTGCACGTTTCTTTACAAAGGCTTCCTTGAGCTCGTGCATCATACTCTTGAAGTTCTTCACTTCCTGCACGCTGAGCTTGGCCATATGCTTCTTGAACTGAGCCTTTTCATAGTCAATCTTTTGCTTCAGTTCAACAATGCGCTGGGCAATAGCGAGTTCTGAAACAATGGCGCCTTGGAAGGCGACACTGAGGCCTATTGGTAGCTGTAGATCTTCAAAGCTGATGTTTGGCGTGTCAAACCACTCGTCAATGAAGTTGTGGATGATGGTCACATCAAAGAGAGGCAGATCATTGAAGATTTCTGCTTCTTCTTTGCTCTTGATGAGTTGCTCAAGAGCGTCATCTGCTAGATCTTCATCACTTGACAGATCAATGTCGTCATTGCGCAGAATGGCAGTAGTAGTTAGCTCTTGTCCGGTGTGAGGCAGAGGCATCTTGACTTTATGGGGCTTGGAGATGCGAGATAAGTCTTCCGACTGCACACTGTCTTCAGGAGGTGCAGTTGCCAGTGGCTGCGCCCTTGAGATTTTTGGTGAGGGGGCAGGCTTTGAAGCTTTAGGCTTCTTCATCTTCTTTGTCTTCGGCACTGCAGGAGCTTCTTCTGATTCAGCATCAGCTGCAGGCTCATTCACTATAGTCCCTTGAACTAAGATGCGGGTGATGAGGCCTTCAAGGTTGGAGAAAGGACCGATGACATTGGGTTCTGCATCTCGTGTGCCATCTGCCCTTGGTGTTGAGGGACCAGGGTTGAAGTCTAGCCCCAAAGTCTTCTTGTTCTGCTTCGCTAAGTTCTAGGCAAACTGGAAGTTGCGCTTGAACAGATTGTCGTCACGACACCATAGTATTGACGATGGGTGTGCATCAGCTGGCCGTGGCCCACGGACCATGCAGGGATAGAAGCCTTGAGCAATGGCTTCATCTCTAGACCTGGGTAGAAGATTCTTGTATTGGATGTCTCCCCACGGTCTCTTGATGGCATTTTTCTCAGCATGTTCCTGGGTTACAAATCGGTATTTGAACCATTGTTCTGCCCAATATCTTCGAATCCATTGGATTCGGGTCTTGCGCTGATTGTAATCCTCTTCAGGATCTGTCTTGTACAGTTCTGAGAGTTCATCTGGCAGATCTCTGGATGTTTCTCCACGACGCTTTCTGCCACCCTTCCTTGCTGCTTTTTCTGAAGCCATAAACTCTAACTTGAAAGGCTTCAACACGTTCAAAGGCTTCAAAGGTTTTTGCTTGCTGGACCAACAGGAACTGGCTTCGGGAGAATTAATGTGATGTTGTAAGAATTCTGCAAATGAATGCAGACTATGAGAACCAAAGGATTCTCCCACGGACATGTACCTGTGACAGCATTAAGGTGCGAGGGAAGGGGAAGAGGTCATATGCATTCTCAGAAGATTTTGAAGATAAATCAGTTTAGAAGACATTGACCTCATTTTGCGAAGACATTCACTCATAGATAAGGAGTTGGTTCCAGATTTGTACGAATCCACAGGTCAGTACAAGTGAGGAATCTTACTACTTTGTGAAGCATAAGTGAATATACTAGGCATGTTATGAGATGCAGTATGAGAGAGATCTAACTTGTGTGAATAGAAACTGCTTGTGGTAGAAAGTGACAAATCCATAGGATCAACGGTGTTGTAAAAAGGAAGTTTTATTTACCACACTAAGAACTGCTAGACGAAGTGGAAGATGAGGCCGAGCAGTTCGATCTTCCGTGCCCTAACATGGCGACGGGGGACACCTACGGCGACGGTGGAGAGGACGATGTCCGCGGTCGGCGTGAAGACGGCGTCAGAGAGGTTGCGGCAGTGAAGCGCTTCGTCGCCGGCGTCGTCGAGGGCTAGCGGTGGCGCTAGGGTTCGTGCGAGAGTGGAAGAAGACATAATGACCGCGGTGAAGTGTGTATTTATAGGTACATGGGTGGCACTACGCTATTACACAGGTGCCCCTGGCGATTCGCATCTGAGGAACACGTGGCCATTATGCGGAATTTTGGGGTTTGTTCCACGTCCCACTCACGCCTTGATTGTCGGGTGGTCGTTCCTACTTCATGTGGAGGAATGAGCAATGAAAACGGACTTAATGGTTGTCTCTGTATCTTCTGCTGACAAGGACGCAGAGAAGACATTTGACAGTTTCAATAGAATGCATATGATTTGGAGAGATAGAATTTGAGATAGAAAGCATAGAGAGGTTAGGGTCCGATCACATTCACTTAGTTCAAAAGATTCAACAATGAAGACATAGCTATAAGTGAATGATGTAGAGGATAGAACACTAATATATATATATATATATATATATATATATATATATATATAATCAACATAGTGAAGATAATCATGAAGATATGTTGAGATCGAAGCCAAACCAAATGTGAAGACATTGCAAGGTAACGCCATGAGTGAAACACTTCAAAATAGAACATTTGGTGGTGGCGTTACCCACCGTATAGGAAGTATTAGACCCAGACACAGCGCACAATTATCGTGGCGCTCCGAAGTCAAATTCCACATTAATGTATTCACACTTAGAATGTATGTCTTCATTGATTGAAGATATACTTTACTTCGTGTGTTGCACATCTAAGTCATCAATATGCATAAGGGTTAGGATGTGTGCCTGATCACAGGACATTTGAGGATTCCAGGATATTTAGCTCACACCGTAACTTGCAAAATCTCTTCTCATCCAAGGGCTTGGTGAAGATATCTGCCAATTGCTCTTCAGTGTTGACGTGTATGATATCAATATCTTCCTTCACAACATGATCTCTGAGAAAGTGATGACGAATTTCAATGTGCTTTGTCTTCGAGTGCTGAACAGGGTTGTTGGCGATCTTGATGGCGCTTTCGTTGTCGCAGTAAAGTGGCACTTGCTTCAGATGAATGCCATAGTCCTTGAGTGTTTGCTTCATCCACAGAAGCTGAGCGCAGCAAGATCCAGCAGCAATGTATTCAGATTCAGCAGTGGAGAGAGATACACAGTTCTGCTTCTTTGAAGACCAACATACAAGTGATCGTCCCAGAAAGTGACATGTGCCTGATGTAGACTTGCGATCAACTTTGTCACCAGCATAATCAGGATCCGAGAATCCAACCAGATCAAACTCTGAGCCCTTTGGATACCATAAGCCTAGAGTTGGGGTGTGAGCCAAATATCGAAGAATTCTCTTCACAGCTAAGTGATGTGACTCCTTTGGTGCCGCTTGAAATCGAGCACACATGCAAACACTAAGCATAATATCTGGCCTAGATGCACATAGATAAAGTAAAGAACCAATCATGGAGCGGTATACCTTTTGATCGAACTCTTTACCATTGTCGTCGGGACCCAGATGATGTTTGGCTGGCATTGGTGTTGTGAAGCCTTTGCAGTCTTCCATACCGAACTTCTTCAGGCAATCTTTGAGATACTTTTCTTGAGATATGAAGATGCCGTTGCGTTGTTGTCGTATTTGAAGACCGAGTTTAGCACACGTTCAGCTCGATGATGTCCCTCGAACTCTTGATCCAGCAAAGTGTCGAGGGAGAGTTCCGTCGGCACGACGGCGTGGTGACAGTGATGGTGAAGTGATTCGTGCAGGGCTTCGCCTAAGCACTACATGAATATGACCGAAGGCGTAAACTATGGAGGGGGCACCGCACACGGCTAACAACTGTTGATGTGTGTTCTAGTGGTGCCTCGCACACACACACACACACACACACACACACACACACACACACACACACACACATATATATATATATATATACATAAACACTATTCTGATCACGGGATCAGAATAATATTCTGATCACAATCTGACCTGCCCCGCTAGTAGTACGTTGAACTTCCCTGTGAACTAGGTTGAACTTCCGCCAACATTGCTGAAATGGGGCTTGCGATATACCGTTGGAAAGCTATGGACACCAGTATCATAACCGAAGTAAAAATTTTGACAAAATGTAAGCGGTTTAAGAGCAGTTTTGAAAACCGTTTTCTCTTCGCACAAGAAACGTGAATCGTATTTTCGATCGCATTTCTAAACTGTTAATCAGAATGAGGCATATAATATGGCGTTGGAAAGCTGCTGCAAAACCACTCCTTCCACATGTTGAAAGTTTTCTCTAATTCCCTATGGTTAAAGAGTAATTTGAAAAAATGTAAAATTTCGTAAACCGAACAGCTGAGTTCGTTTTTTCGATGTCATTTCTAAACGGCTAATCCAATGGAGGCATATGATATGGCGTAGGAAAGCTTATGAAAATGCGCTACTTTTTCATCTTGAAAGTTTTTTTCTAATTTTGAATGGTTTAAGAGTAATTTAGAAAATGGTCCAAGTCCTACCGAGCGTATTTTCGAGCTAATTTTTTAATCGTGCGTCCGAATGCAGCAAATTATATGGCGTTGGAAAGCTATGCTAAACTTTTTGGTATGTATTATTTATCCCAATTCTTTAAGGTTTTAAGTCAGTTTCGAAAATGGCCAAAAAGTATTTTCGTCGTAATTTCTACAAACTTTATCGGAATTGGGCAAATAATATACCGTTGAAAAGCTATGGAAAATGCGAAACTTTTTCATGTTGATGGTTTTCTCTGATTCTTAGCCATTTTCAAGTAATTACGAAAATGGCGGGATCATTCGTTCTGCCTCTATCGCGAAGCAGATTCTTCGAAAATGCACCGCGTGAAGAACCTGAACTTCTCGGCGCGTGTACCTGAACTTCACTCTGTTTTTCACGTGATTTTTTTGCTCGTAGGTCTCCATCCACTGCTCGTAACTCTCAATCCACTCGCCGGAATTGAGCAAATGATATAGCGATGGAAAGCTGTTGTAAGCACATAACTTTCCCATGTTGATCATTTTTTCATACTCACGATGGTTTAGAAGTTTTTCATCTGAAATTCATTCAGCGTAGTAGTTGAACTTCATGTTGTTTTCACGTTGAACTTCTGTGACGTATTTTCATTTGTAATTTTCTCATCCATTCGTTAGTGTTACACAAATGGTACTCCTTTTGTACAAGCCCCTCTCACAATAATTTTTTTAATTTTCTTTGACTGAGGAGTTGCACTTATAACAACAAAACCTTTAGTCTTTGCTTTTTTATTCTTTTTAAATACAAAATGCACGCCATATAGTACGTGAACTTCTGGCAGTTATCAATCGAACTTCTCTCGGTTACGTGAACATATTTGAGTTTTTTATAAATATTTATTTGAATTTCTTAATCCTTTTTTATAAAATTTTGAAGCGCTCTATTTTTAAAAGTTGAACTGCTTGTTTTTTATTTTTGAACTTCTTGTTTCCAATCTTTAATAACGAGGAAAATCTAAGTTTTCTATAATCATCGAACTTCTTCATCTTTTTAATATGGACTTCCTGATTTTATTTCTTTAATCTTTTTATGAAATTTTGAAGCCCTCTATTTTTAAAAGTTGAACTTCTTGTTGTTTTATTTTTGAACTTCTTTTTTTTCATTCTTTAATAACGAGAAAAATCTAAGTTTTCTATAATCATCGCACTTCACGTTGTTTTCACTTGAACTTCTACCATGTGTTTTTGTTCGTAATTTCTCACCCGTTCATCAGAGTTGCACAACTGATATATAGTGCCGATTGCCTCTCTCACAGGAAGTTTTTGAACTTCCCCGTGCGGAGCACCTGAACTTCTAGCAGTGAAATTTTTATACTTTAAATTTTTATTCTTTTTTCTCATATGAAAACACACACCATGCAGCACGTGAACTTCTGGCCGTTTTCAATTTGAACTTCTCTGTAAAAAATTTGTCCTTAACTCCCAAAGCATTCGCCGAATTTGAGCAAATGATAGCATGGAAAGGATTTTTTTTTAAAAATCATGACTAGTTAAGAGCATTTTTTAACATGCTAAGACTTGTTTTGAACATGCTAAGACTTGTTTTGAGCATATTTTAGTAACGAAAAAAATCTAAGATGTTTTAAGTGTCGAACTACTTTATTTAATTGAATTTGAACTTCTCAACATTTTTATTTTGAACTTCTGTGTATTTATTTTTATAAATGTGGAATTTCATGGTTTTATTTTGATTCTTTAGTAACGAGAAAAATCTTAGTATTTTATTCACACCGAACTTCATCGTTTTTAAAATTTGGACTTCTTGTTTTTTGTAATGGGAATAAACCTAGTTTTTAGTAAAATCGAAATGCTTTATTATTTTAATTCAAATTTCGAGAGTTTTTTATTTTAGAAACGGTGAAAATCCTTTTATATTTTACTTTTTCAAATTTAACTTCATACTTCTTCGCGAAATGAGAAGAATCTGATTTTTTTGTATACATCGGACCCTCCATTTCTTTAAAGTGAACGTCTTGGCTTTATTATTTGGTAACATGGATTTTTTTGTAAATAAACATAGAACCACATCATTTTATAAATTTGAACTTCTAGGTTTTTCATAAAAATGGAGAAAATCTTTTAAAGAAAATCTTTTTTTGAATTGCTTTGTTATTTTAATTTGACCTTCTCAGAGTTATTTAAAACCATGAAAAAAATGTTTTCTAGTACATATATTGAATGACTTTGTTATTTTAGTTTCAACTTTTTGGTTATCATTTTTCAATAGCGGGAAAATCCATGGGATTATTTTTAGTACAACGATAACATTTTCTTTGAACTCTCTTTTTTATGAAATTTGAACTTCTCAAGTTAACACTATTATAGTTGAAGCTTTGTTTTTCTTCATGGTATATAACCATCGAACTTCTGTGTTATCTTAATTTGAACTTCTTGGGTTTTTTTTATGAACGAAGAAATCCAGGTTTTCTTATAAACACTGAACCACTCCGGTATTTTAAATGAGCTTCTAGGTTTTTTAGAAATATACATATACACAACTTCTCCCAACAATTCGAAACAACACCATGACGAAGAGAGGTAATAGGGTTGAACTTCCTGGCCATCAATTCATGAACCTTTTCACCTAAATAACTATTTTCCCATAAAAATGCACATTTTTTTGGGCCATATACATCCATTCGAAACAACACCATGACGAAGAGAAGAAATGTGCAATAGTGTAGCAATTTTAGAATGAGAAGGTTGTACACTGGTTCAGCTTCATAACAAACTTGTGTCTTTGTCAACTGAACTTTAGACATATACATATACAACTTGTGTCTTTGTAAGATTTTTTGAGAGATAAATACTGAAACATACATATACAACTGAACTTCAGACACTAGGCACCTACACTGCCATCGTAGTGGAGAGAGAAGGGAGGCCTGGTGCTCGGTCGTGCGCTGACAGAGCAGAGTGCAGGTGCGCTGGAGGAGGGCGGGCCGTATCAGAGAGCAAGTCGCACCAGAGGGGAGGGTAGGCCGCACCAGAGGGGAGGGCAGGCCGCGCCAGAGCGCAGGGAAGGTCGCACCTGGGCAGAGGGGAGGCGAGGCCACGAATGGGGCCTGTCCTCTGCTACGACGGGCGGAGCTGGTTTTGATCACTGGAGGGTGGACGAGAAGGCGCCTGTGTCCGGGGCAGAACAACGAGGAGACGTGCATCGCAGGGGGTTGTCGCGTGAGGAGGAGTTGGGCGACGTTAGGGGCACCCTAGGTGACAACGGAGGCGCGACGGTGTACCAGAGGTAGGTGACGGGCTCGCGCGCCGGCGCTTCATGGAAGGAGGCGGCGTCGGGGTCGCACGCCGGTACTTGGTGGCGGCAGGCGGCGGTGGGATCAATCCCGGGCGGATCCGGGGGAAGGAGGTGGTCTGGTGGCCGGATCCAGGGGAGGTGGTGTCGCGGCGGTCCGGATCCCAGGGATGGAGCGGTCGAGCGGCCGGATTTAGGACCGGTGGCTGGTTCTTGGGGAAGGGGAGGGGGCGGCACGGGAGGTGCGGGACTAGGTGGGTTTTTTTTTTCTTCGTGGCTTTGTGAGTTCGGGAACGCCTCTTCGGGCCTATATATAGAGAGCTATGATCCAAATAGTTATTTTGATCCCGGGATTAGAATACTGCCATATATATACATATATAGGTTGGAGGGGAGGAGAGGCAGTCAAGGGGGCGCCCCAAGTAGGAGGAATACTACTTGGGTGCCTCCCAATTCGGCATCCCCCCTTACCATTTCTTCCAGAGGGGGAAGGAAGGAGGAGGGAGGAGGGAAGGAAGGGGGAGGCCGAATCCCTCCCCTTCCTTTCCCTCTTCTCCTCTTTCCTTCCCCTCCTAATTCGGACTACATGGGGCGCACCAGCCCCCTAGGGTCTGTCTGTCCCCTTCTTGGCCCATTAGGCCCATGTAGTTGCCAGGGGGATGCCTGGAACCCCTTCTGGTGACCCGATATGTACCCGGTACCCCCGGAACACTTCCGGTGTCCAAATACCATTATCCTATGTATCAATCTTTACCTCTCTACCATTTCGAGACTCCTCATCATGTCCGTGATCTCATCCGGGACTCCGAACAATAATCGATCACCAAATCAGATAACTCATATAATACAAAATCATCATCGAACGTTAAGCGTGCGGACCCTATGGGTTCGAGAACTATGTAGACATGACCGAGACACCTCTCCTAGCAATAACCAACAACGAAAGCTAGATGCTCATATTGTTTCCCACATATTCTACAAAGATCTTTATCGGTCGTACCGTAATGACAACATACGTTATTCCCTTTGTCATCGGTATGTTACTTGCTCGAGATTCGATCGTTGGTATCTTCATACCTAGTTCAATATTGTTAGTGGAAAGTATCTTTACTCATTCTGTAATACATAATCCCGCAACTAACTCGTTAGTCACACTGCTTGCAAGGCTTATTATGATGTGCATTACCGAGAGGGCATAGAGATACCTCTCCGATACTCGGAGTGACAAATCCTAATCCTGATCTATGCCAACCCAACAAACACTTCCGGAGATACCTGTAGATCATCTTTATAATCACCCAGTTATGTTGTGACGTTTGATAGCACACAAGGTATTCCTCCGGTATCGGGGAGTTGCATAATCTTATAGTCAAAGAATATGTATATGACATGAAGAAAGCTATAGCAATAAAACTGAATGATCAATATGCTAAGCTAACGGATGGGTCTTGTCTATCACATCATTCTCCTAATGATGTGATCCCATTCATCAAATTACAACACATGTCTATGGTTAGGAAACTTTACCATCTTTGATTAACGAGCTAGTCTAGTAGAGGCTTACTAGGGACATGGTGTTTTGTCTATGTACCCACACATGTATCAAGTTTCCGGTTAATACAATTCTAGCATGAATAATAAATATTTATCATGATATAAGGAAATATAAAATAACAACTTTATTACTACCTCTAGGGCATATTTCCTTCAGTCTCTCACTTGCACTAGAGTCCATAATCTAGTTCACATCGCCATGTGATTTAACACCAATAGTTCACATCTTTATGTGATTAACACCCATAGTTCACATTGTCATGTGACCAACACCCAAAAGGGTTTACTAGAGTCCATAATCTAGTTCACATCGCTATGTGATTAACACCCAAAGAGTACTATGGTGTGATCATGTTTTGCTTGTGAGAGAAGTTTAGTCAACGGGTCTTTCACATTCAGAGACGTATGTATATTCCAAATTTCTATGTCTACAATACTCTGCATGGAGCTACTCGAGCTAATTGCTCCCACTTTCAATATGTATCCAGATTGAGACTCTAAGTCATCTGGATCAGTGTTAAAGCTTGCATCTACGTAACCTTTTATGAAGAACACTTTATCACCTCCATAACCGAGAAACATTTCCTTAGTCCTCTTACCTAAGGATAAATTTTGACCGTTGTCTAGTGATCTACTCTTGGATTACTATTATATCCCCTTGCCAAACTCATGGCAAGGTACACAATAGGTATGGTACACTGTTGGGGATCGTAGTAATAATTCAAAATTTTCCTACGTGTCACCAAGATCAATCTAGGAGATGCTAGCAAAGAGAGGGAGAGAGAGAGAGAGCATCTTCATACCCTTGAAAATCGCTAAGCGGAAGCATTACAAGAACGCAGTTGATGGAGTCGTACTCGCGGAGATTCAAATCGCGGAAGATCCGATCTAGCACCGAACGGACGGCGCCTCCGCGTTCAACACACGTAAAGCCTGGGGAAGTCTACTCCTTCTTGATCCAGCAAGGGGAGAGGAGAAGTTGAGGGAGAACTCCAGCAGCACGACGATGTGGTGATGGAGGAGCTCGTGGTTCTCCGGCAGGGCTTCGCCAAGCACTACGGAAGAGGAGGAGGAGTTGGAGAGGGGGAGGGCTACGCCAGGGGAAGGGTATGGATGCCCTCCCACCCCCTCACTATATATAGGGGGAGGGGAGAGGGGGAGGTGAGGGAGTCCTGGACTAAGGGGTCCTCGGGCGTCCGGCCTGTTAGCCATGGGCCGGACTGATGGGTTGTGAAGATACGAAGACCGAAGACTACACTCGTGTCCGGATGGGACTCTCCTTGGCGTGGAAGGCAAGCTTGGCGACTAAATATGTAGATTCATTTCTTTCTAACCGACCTTGTGTAACCCTAGATCCTCCCGGTGTCTATATAAACCGAAGGACTTAGTTCGGAGGAGGACACATGATCATAACCATACAAGCTAGGCCTCTAGGGTTTAGCCATTACGATCTCGTGGTAGATCAACTCTTGTAATACTCATATTCATCAAGATCAATTGAGCAAGACGTAGGGTATTACCTCAATAGAGAGGGCCCGAACCTGGGTAAAACATTGTGTCCCGAGTCTCCTGTTACCATCGACCTTAGACGCACAGTTCGGGACCCGCTACCCGAGATCCGCCGGTTTTGACACCGACATTGGTGCTTTCATTGAGAGTTCCACTGTGCCATCATCCAGAGGTTCGATGGCTCCTTCAACCATCTACAACGATGCTGCCCAAGGGGGAGTTTTCCTCCCCGAACAGATCTTCGTGTTCGGCGGCTTCGCTCTGCGGGCCCATTCGCTTGGCCATCTGGAGCAGATCGAAAGCTACACCCCTAGCCATCAGGTCAGATTTGGGAGCTTGAACTACGTTGCGAACATCCATGGAGACTTGATCTTCGCTGGATTCGAGACCGCGGCTGCCACTCCAGATCACCCCAAGGGACATGACCTAAATCTGTCATCGGACTGCATCCAAGAGACAACTCCCATAACTGCTCTGGCCTTAGATCTAGAGCAGACTGCGCCATCCGAGGACGGGAGGATCGACCCCACCACGGAGGCCACAGATTCCACGGTGCTAGAGCCACACATAGACTTGATCTCACATGATACCCTTGCCACCGGAACTCCGGACTCGTTTCCGGCAGTAAGTTCCGAACCATGTGAGCCCGCGAATGCCAAACTTGATCGTTTATCTATCTTCGAATTCAACGCCGTAGACATCTTCCAGCACTCGCCTTTGGGCAACATGCTAAACTCATTAAAGAACCTGTCCTTGGCGGAGGACTCACAGCCGAACTATATCCGGTTCGAAACAGGGGCTGACGATGGAGAATTTTGCTCCCCACCCGCCACCTACTTCATAGCCACGGTCGACGATTTAACCGACACACTTGATTATGACTCCGAGGACATCGACGGTATGGACGATGATGCCGGAGAAGAAGAGGCCCAGAACCCGTCGTTCACCGGATGCTGGATGGCCACTTCCTCGTACGACGTATACATGGTGGATGCACCAAAGGAGAACAGCAGCGATGACAAGGAAGATCCAGCTGAGGATAAACCTTCCAAACTACAATCCAAGCGCCGGCATTAGTGGCGCTGCTCTAAGTCACGCCGTAGTAAAGACAGTAATACCGGCACCGAAGAAAACAACACCCCGGACGATGCCGAAGACAATGAAGCCCCTGTTGGGGCAATATCCGAACATGATGAACTGGAGGATGGGCACGATAGTCCGCATGAAAAGTCCATACACGAAGACTCGGAGGAAAGTAATTATCTTCTGCTCTCCGAGGATGAGGAGAGCCTCGGCGACGAGGATTTCATCATGCCTGAGGAACCTCTTGAGCAGGAGCGCTTTAAACGCCGGCTATTAGCCACGTCAAGGAGCCTGAAAAAGAAACAGCAGCAGCTTCAAGCTGACCAAGACCTGCTCAAAGATAGATGGATAGACATCCTAGTGGCCGAAGAATACGGGCCCAAGCACACAACTAAGGGTTACCCTAAGCACAGATTGCTACCTCATTTTGATGAGGAGGCACCGGCACCTGTACCACGCGGTCGGGACAACGCGACTAACCGACCATTATGTAGTCGAGATAAAGAGGAAGCTCAAGCCAAACAGTAGCCCGCCTCACCCCAAAGAAAAAACAGAGACAAAATAGCTCGGGGTCATACATACGACCCTCGATAGAACTTGGATGGTAGAACATGACACAACAGGTCGATCTACGGATCACGAGGACATGCCTCTACACGCGATGTCGGCTACCTATTCGGACGGGACAAGTCTAGTTATGCTCAGGCCAAAAAATGCATACAGACTCCATCTGAGCTACGTCGCGACATGGACCAATATAGAGGCGCCTCACACCCACTCTGCTTCACTGACGAAGTAATTAAGCATGAATTCCTAGAGGGGTTTAGACCCGTGAATATTGAATCATATGATGGAACAACCGATCCCGCGGTATGGATCAAGGATTTTCTTCTCCATATTCACATGGCTCGCAGAGACGACCTTCATGCCATCAAATACCTCCCACTAAAACTCAGAGGACCTGCAAGGTACTGGTTAAACAGTCTGCCTGAAAACTCTATCGACAGCTGGGAGGATCTGGAAGACGCTTTTCGTGACAACTTCCAAGGTACATATGTCCAGCCACCAGACGCCGATGACCTAAGTCACATTATCCAACATCCCGGAGAGTCAGCCAGAAAGCTCTGGACTAGGTTCTTAGTTAAAAAGAACCAAATCATAGACTGTCCGGACGCGGAAGCCCTAGCGGCCTTTAAACACAGTGTCCGGGACGAGTGGCTCGCCCACCACCTCGGTCAGGAAAAACCAAAATCCATGTGAGCCCTTACCGCTCTGATGACCTGCTTTTGCACGGGAGAAGATAGTTGGATCGCCCGTAGAAGTGACAGTGCCAGCGACCCGGGCACTTCCGAAGTTCAAGACGGCAATGTGAAACCATCACGCAATAAGCACAAACATGGCAATAGTAATGGGGGAGCGCACGACACAACGGTCAACGCCAGATTCAGCGGCCCAAAACCCGGTCAACGGAAGAAGCCATTCAAGGCAAACAGAGACGGACTATCCAATTTGGATAAGATATTGGATAGGCCCTGCCAGATTCATGGCCACCCAAATAAACCGGCTAACCACACCAACAGAAGTTGTTGGGCCTTCAAACAGGCTGGCAAGTTAAACGCCGAATACAAGGGGAAGAAGCCGCCCGGTGATGGCGACGACGACGAAACTTGCCAACCAAACACCGGGGATCAGAAGCAGTTTCCCCCCGAAGTAAAGACAGTGAACATGGTACACATGGCACCGTCTCCAACAGGGGAACGCATGGAGCATTCTCTTCGTGCAGAGGATCACACTACGTCTATCTCAGCCTAACTACACAGCGGGGGCATTACATCACATACCTCGTCGGCCATTAAGCCACCGGTCTCCATTCAACATGACCGTTCGAAACCCATGCAGGACTAGCAGTCCAGCTTCCACTATTCGCCTCACATACCTGGAAAACCTGTACCGCGCATACATAACTACGCATGTAAAATACCCTGGGCACCGACGAAAGCACAACACGGACATACCTGAAAGTACCCCCATAACTTTCCTTTTTTTAATTATTGTTTCTTCTTCTTTTCTTTCTTGTTTCCCTCCACGGGTGGCTCAATGGCTGGCCTCAGACTCTATCAGAGTTCGGGTTCGTACACGCACTAAAGGGCTATTTCTGTCAAGGAGTCCCTTCACCGAGGACAGGCGGTGCAGACATGCAACAGGAGGTCCGAAATAACTTTTTGTAGACCACACTCTCTATTTCGAGCCTGTAAAGTGCCTTTTTCCTCCGCCTTCAACCCCTGGCATATCAAATAGCCGGGGTTGCGGCTTTGTTATCTATATACACGATTGGCACATCACTCAGATCCCAGTAAAAATAATCCATTCTTTTCTAAAAGGACCGAGTTTTTCCCCTACGGTTGTCTCAAACGTACACCTCGGCATAACTTGCCAGGGGCTCGGTATGGGAACAAAGGAGTTGCCGACAAGTCCGAACAGCTCTATAGCGCACTTGGGCGTCACAAGTTTGGCCTTATATGCATCAGCTCTGAATCGTGTCTTGGGTCAATAGTTGGGTTGCCCGACTCCTGTGCTTGCTATCCTACGTTTCGCTCTATCGACTAGGGTAGTAAAGGGAGAACTACTGCGATTGTGCTTCCGGTTCACCTGGTTAAGCACCTCAGTAGAGAAAGTCGAAAACTGACTGTCATGGTGTGGCAAGAGCTGGTCAACCACTCGATGACTTATCAGAATCTTTCGTGATTCCCTTCGTGTTACACGAAGAACCTCTTTCCGGTCAAATATGTAAACGCATCGCATGAATAAGCCGCATACATACCAGGGGCTATGTCGTAAACCCACCATAAAACTCCTCTGGCTAAGTGAAAGTGTTAACGCCCTATAGTCTGGTTGCCTAGTTCGCCGCATTGTCACCTCCTTCACGGACCAAGACGTTGGGTCAAGAGTGATCAAATGCTTTTCCGAACACCCCCGTACTTCCTACGAGGGGGCTGAAGCCGATGACTAGAAAACTTTCAGTTCATATACAAATGGCCACACAGGAGGAACAAAAGCCTTTAGGCAAAATCAAAATATAGACTAATTATAACAATTGTCTTTCAACTCGTAAAAGGTTCACTCGAATATTATGCCTTTCGAACATTGACCCTCTATCAAGCGGGCAGCCTCTAAGACGTCCTCAAAGTAATACTCTGGTGCGTGATGGTCCTTGCCCTTGGGTGGACCCTGCGCTGCAACATCGACGACCTTCATCTTCCCCCAGTATGCCTTGACTCGAGCAAAGGCCATCCGTGCACCTTTAATGCACGCCGACCGCTTCACGGCATCGATACGTGGCACCGCATCAGCAAGCCGCCGCACCAAGCGAAATAGCTATCCGGAATCGACTCAGTCGGCCACACCTGAAGTATGACATTATTCATGGCAGCGGCAGACATCCTGCGAAGCTCGGCCCATTGGGACATCTGTTCATTCAGCAGCAGAGGGCGTTTTGATGCACCGAACTGTGACCAGAAAAGCTTCTTCATTGCATATCCCTCTTGCGCTTGCTAAAACTGCGCCGCATCGGATGAACTCTTAGGCTAGTCCAAAAACACGTCTGGAGAACTCCACACTTGGTTAAGCTGAGCATAATTCGGATCGCCGAACTTCATCTGTAATAAAAATGGCTTACCTGCCGCAATCTCCCCAGCTTGCCGGATCTCCTCACGGGTCCTTTGGATTCGGACCATGCTTCTTTCGCCTCTCGTAAGGCCTTGTCAAGCTCAGCTGCTTTGACTTTATTCTCCTCCTCTAAGAATTCACAGCGGCTCGTAGCATTTTTTAGTTCGAGCGCCATTGAGGATTTTTCTCCTCATCTTGGTGCCGAGCAGCTTGTTCGGCCTTTAACTCGGCCGATGCCTTTTCGGTAGTCGCATTACTAAACCGGGCCTGCTCCTTGGCCTGGGCCTGCTCCGCCCGAAGATTTTCAATGGCGGCGGGACCATCTGCAGCCATGCACATTCCAGTATTCAATTTTCAGTGTCACGCTTATTTTACAAATACAGAAAATTAAGGATTGCTCCGAATACATACCTTGCAACTCATCAAGACTCCTGTTGATAAGCGCGATATCAGCATCTGCTCATCAATCTCGTGTTGCAAATTTGCAATCTCTACAGTCTGGACAGTTTTCGGGGAGGTCACAGCCTATGTTCCAATTAATCATATTACTTCCTGGGCATTTCTTTTGATCCTCTGATCGCCTCCCTCGGGAAGCCAATCAGAGTCTCAGGGGCTACTATCTATACACAGGTGTATTCTTGAATAAAACACAATCAAACTGATTACGGTACAAACCTCGAAGCCTCTTAGAAGGCCCACGAAGGCCTCATTCAATCCGCTTTTCGCGTCTAGGACCTTTTCGACCATCGTGCCCATCAAGGTACGATGTTCATCTGAGACAGACGCCTGTCGCAGCATGTTCGTATACATATCCGGTGCCTCTGGGTCTCCAGAGGCTGCCGTAGGAGTGTCGCCTCCCTTTGAAGGAATCCATTTATTCGTATCAGGCTGTAGACCGGAATGTTCGGGGCCTTTATTGTTGGTCCCCGGACCCTGGGCCACCGAAGTATCACCTCCGGGTTGTGTCTTCATCATCCCTCGCATCGCTTGATCGGGAGAGACCCTCCGCGACGACACCTCGAAGTCGTCCGCCCTGTTGGGCGAGGAGATTGGCGGAGGCATCTCGCTTTCCATCATCTGCGGGAGAAGATCCCCCGAGGAAGAGGATCGTTAAAGAAGACTACATGCCAAACTGCAAAAAACATATATTCTAGACATTACAAGAAAGGGGCGGTATGTGTTTAAAACACCCTTGTTCACTTACAATGTGGCTTGAGTCTTGTCCTCGTCATGGGACTGCGCGATGACACTGTCCTCCAAGCCCGAACCACCCGACGAAGGCATCTTGCCTCGCTTAGGAGCCTTTTCCTCCCAATCTTCAGAGGCGGCCCTTTTCTTCCCATGGGGGGAAGATATGTTGACTTCCCCTTCATTTTTATCTTCGGACGATGGAATCTTGATTCCTCTGGACACAATGTCTGGCGCACCTTCGGGATGGGGCCATTTTTCGTCCTCTCTGCCTTGCCCTCCTCCACAGGCATCTGGTATGGTGCCAAAGCTAGCATCCTTGTTAATACAGGATCCGCTGGACCCTCGGGAAGAGGGCCCGGACACCTAATCAGCTTTGTTTTCTTCATACAGCCCTGGAAGGAGATAGTTCACTTAGTAATGTATTACGGAATACTTAAAAAAGAGGGGTGTTCAGAATTCAAGTGCTTACCGGGGTATTCGGACGGTTACAATCGAGGCATGTGTCCTCAGTAGTGTCCGGCCAACATTTTCATTTTCCTAAAAACAACTGCCACTTCCCTTTGTGCGTAATGCCGAAGAAGTGTTGGAGGGTTCGTGGTCCTGCTGGATTGAACTCCCACATACGGAGAGGCCAATGCTGGCATGGAAGGATTTGGTGAATCAACATTACTTGAATCACACTGACCAGATCGATGTCCCTCTCGAGGAGGGTTCGGATGCGGCTTTGTAGAGTTCGCACTTCATCAACCGATCCCCAATCCAGCCCGTTGTTGGCCCATGATGCAAGCTATAACAGTGGGCCAGGGCGAAACGTGGGTGCAGCTACCCACTTGGTGCTGCGGGGCTTCGTAACATCAAACCACTCTCGCTGCCATTGATTGGAAGTTTCGGCAAAAGAGCCTTTTTGCCAAGGAGTGTTGGTGAGCAGGCTGACTACAGCACGCCGCACTCCGCCTATTCCCCGTCGACTATCTTTGGTTTCACACTGAAGGTCTTGAGCCATAAGCCGAAGTGTGGGGGGATTCGGAGGAAGGCCTCGCACGTAATGATGAACGCCGAGACATGGAGGAAAGACTCCGGGGCTAGATCGTGAAAATCTAGTCCATAATAGAACATTAGTCCCCGGACGAAGGGGTGAAGAGCGAGCCCTAACCCTCGAAGGAAGTGTGAGATGAACACCACCCTCTCGCCAGATCTGGGGGTCGAGTAACCTGCCCTTGAGCAGGAAGCCTATGGTGGATTTCTGCGGTTAGGTATCTGGCCGCTCGAAGCTTCGCAATATCCTCCTCTGTGATGGTGGAAGCCACCCATCGGCCTTGAGGGCTGGGTCCGGACATAATGAGAAAGCTTGAAGTCGAAACCTTGGGTGCTAGAACTCGAGGTTGGAGAGGCTGAGGAGAAGTTTGGCGACAAAACGGCCCTTGGTTCCTTTATAAAGGCGGTGGGGATTAAACGCCACCTCCTAAGCCTGAAAGCCTGCCTATTCCTAAGGAATCTTTTCAACAGAACGGTTGGGTTACCCGTGCTCGTATTAATGAGAATCCCGCAATAAGGGGGTGCGGTCTCTGCTTCGACAGAACATGCCCATGCCTCGAAATGTGGAATGGCGGGATAGGAAGCAGTTTGAAAAACCGGGTGAGCATGATGTCACGTTGTAAAAAGTTGACAGCAGATTGGACTCCTGGAATATTATATTCTCTCTCAGTGGTTGTGTGTGGTGTGTGTGTTACAAGTCCGGACACGTCGATACATTCGAAGACTATTTTGTAGTTCGGAAGAAGGAACCCGCCTTGCAATTCCGAAGATAGGCCTACGCGCCGGATACCTTGTCATTGAAGCCAGGTTCAGGGGCTACTAAAGGAGTCCTGTACTTAGGGGTCCTCGGGCGTCCGGCGTGTTATCCATGGCCCGGACTGACAGGCTGTGAAGATATGAAGACCAAAGAATACACTCGTGTACGGATGGGAATCTCCTTGGCGTGGAAGGCAAGCTTGGCGACTAAATATGTAGATTCCTTTCTTTGTAACCGACCTTGTGTAACCCTAGATCCTCCCGGTGTCTATATAAACCGGAGGACTTAGTCCGGAGGAGGACACATGATCATAACCATACAAGCTAGGGCTCTAGGGTTTAGCCATTACGATCTCATGGTATATCAACTCTTGTAATACTCATATTCATCAAGATCAATCGAGCAGGACGTAGGGTATTACCTCCATAGAGAGGGCCTGAACCTGGGTAAAACATTGTGTCCCCAGTCTCCTGTTACCATCGACCTTAGACACACAGTTCGGAACACCTACCGAAGATCCGCTGGTATTGACATCGACAGGAGGCGCCCTAGGGTTTCCCCTAGGGGGCGGCAGCTAGGGCAGATTGGATCTCCCTAGGGAAACCCTAGGGAGACTTGCCCCCAAGCCAAGCTGAAAGTGCGTTATATCGACTAGAGGGGGGGGTGAATAGGCGATTTTTATGAAAGTCTTCAAAACGTGGAAGTTATTAAGACAAATGATAGAAATAAACCTATTACCATGCAGCGGAATGTAGACTACACTAGGCAAGCCATAGTCAAGTATTCAATGAAGTGAAAGCACAATGACTTAATAGCAGCAATGTAGTAAGGATCAGGTAGGAAGATATTATGAAGCCATACAAAACATGCAGTCACTCAGTGAAGACAAAAGATAGTGCAAACATACAATGACTTCACAAGGAGCAACAGTAAGTAAAGGGAAGGGAAGATGAAACCAGTGACTCGTTGAAGACAATGATTTGTTGGACCAGTTCCAGTTGTTGTGACAACTGTACGTCTGATTGGGGCGGCTCGGTATTTAAACCTTAGGACACACAGTCCCGGACACCCAGTCCTGAACACGCAGCTCAGGACACCCAGTCCTCACCGTATTCCCCTTGAGCTAAGGTCACACAGACCTCGCCCAATCACTCTGGTAAGTCTTCAAGGTAGACTCCCAAACCTTCACAGACTTCATTCACCGGCAATCCACAATGTCTCTTGGATGCTCAGAACGCGACGCCTAACCGGCTGGAGGATGCACAGTCCTCAAGTGTAATAAGTCTTCAGATCACACAGACAAGAAGACTTAAGTGATGCCCAATTCTCTCTGGCTCTCGGTGGTTAGGGCTTTATCCTCGCAAGGAATTCTCTCTCAAAGGCTTCGAGGTGGGTTGCTCTCAAACGACAAAAGCCGTACTCTCAATCTGAGCAGCCAACCGTTTATGGTTGTGGGGGGTGGGCTATTTATAGCCACTTGGCAACCCGACCTGATTTGTCCGAAATGACCCTGGGTCACTAAGGAACTGACACGTGTTCCAACGGTCAGATTTCAAACTCACACGGCAACTTTACTTGGGCTACAAGCAAAGCTGACTTGTCCGACTCTGGACAAGATTCGCTCTCATAGTCTTCACTCAAGACATAGATTTTTGGTTAGGCATCACTTCAGTCAGTCTGACTGGTTCTCTTGGACCCCACTTAACAGTACGGTGGTTCCTATGACTCAACACAAAAGAAAAAGAGCTACGAAAGATCTAAGTCTTCGAGCTCCATAGGCTTCATGTGGTGTCTTCTCTTGTCATAGTCTTCAATGTGAATATCTTCATATACCACCTTTGACTTCAATGTCTTCATACATTTTTAGGGGTCATCTCTGGTAGGAAAACCGAATCAATGAGGGACTTCTACCTGTGTTATCCTGCGATTCTCACAAACATATTAGTCCCTGAACTAGGTTTGTCGTCAATACTCCAAAACCAACTAGGGGTGGCACTAGATGCACTTACAATCTCCCCCTTTTTGGTGATTGATGACAAACTAGTTGAAGTTTTCAACGGGGAATATAATCTGTGAAATTGTAAAGGATAAGGAATTGTCTTCATAAGTTGCAAGGGCTCCCCCTGAAGATGTGCATATAGGTAATTTGCTTTTGGAATGCAAATGCACATTTCAGGTTGTACTTGTGGAGATCCACTTCAACTTATGATGACAATCCACTATGCATGTGAAAGTATATGAAGATAATGACATGCATAATGGAAAATGGACGTCTGCAGAATGATCTAAGTGCGGAATTTATCGTCGCACATGCGGAATTTATCATCGCAAAACAAAGTGGCAGATAAGTAGCAGACGACCATCGAGTTTAAGTGTTACAACTCAAAGAACCAAATGTAGCAAAACGAGAGTCGTAAGCATGAAGCAAAATATAAAGCACCCGCCCACATGAACCCGCTTGAAGACTATCAACCTCATATGCTTCTCCCCCTTTTGTCAGTAAGGACCAAAAGGGTTTGAAGACATAGAGCATCTACTCATTCCCATGTGGAGTAGGTGAAGTAGCAGGGTCGTTGGTGGTGTTTGGCGGTGCTGAAGAGCTTGGAGCATAGTTGATGTGTGCTGAAGGAGGTGGTGGTGAAGTAGCATCATCTTCATCCTCGATAACTCTGGCAGTCACTGTTGCAGCAGATGAAGAGAACTCAGAGTCTTCAAGGGGTGGAGTTCCTAGTAGCACAGCTCTTCGAGGAGGTGTGGAGTCAAACTTGAATTGCTCAGTGAAGCCATCCTCTTGGAGATCATCTTCAGAACACATCATCGTTAGCCCTTTCCATGTACGGCGACAGGTTTCATGGGCAACGAAAGCATTCTTGGTGGCAAGATTGCGAATGCGATTAACTTCCACCAAGAGGCTTTTCATCTGACGCTTCAGCCAGTCATGATGCCTATCCTGTTTCTGATTAAGAGCCACAAGAAGCTCTCGGTCGTTGAGAACACGAGTGCACTTCTTGGGTCTTGGAGCAGTTGTACTATCAGTAGCTTCAGTAGACGCAGGGTGTGGTGCACGTGTAGTGCCAGCCAAAGGATACACCCGAGTGACTGCTTCAACTCCTTCAATGTTCTATGAGAAACTCTGATGCTCTGCATTCTGAAGACTTAGAGGTTCCTTTGCAGGCTTAGGATAGATGGCTTCAGTAGATATATCCACATCAGGCAGAAAAATCCTATGATTGCGAGCAAATGGCTGATATGAGATATCGGAGTGAAGTTTAATTAGCCGCATTACCCATGGGGCGTAGAACTTCAAGCCAAACAGATCAGAGCCCGATGCAGCAAGTTGGCGGATGAATAAGTCCTGTGCATTGAAGCATTTTCCATGAAGAATATAGAAGACCAAAGTCTTCATTGCACCCTCAAGCTTGGCATTTGGAGAGTGCCCTTTGATGGGCCAGAGAGTTCGCCTGATGATGTGATAGATGGTTCGTGGCAGATACTCAAGGTCTTCAACGAAGAACTCTGTTGGATAAGTAGCATCTTGGGGCAATGGCTTCATCATGCTGAGCATCTGACTCATATCAGGTTTCGGCCTCTTAAAGATGCTCTCAATAGCTTCACTATGCAGCTGACAGCCATGCTCGTAGAGATCGCCAGGAGTGGGCAAACCAGTGAGCTCAATGATGTCAAATGCATTGGCTTCGTGATGAACATTTCCGGTCATCCACTCCAGGACCCAAGTCTTCGGATCTCCGCTGTACCCGCGGATGTGAAGTGTGGCATAGAATTGGAGTAGCAACTCTTCATTCCAATGCTGTTGGTCAGTAACGAATGGCAGCAGTCCAACTTCCTTGAAGCAATCCAAAGCTTCTTCCAGACAGGGCAGACCAGCTATGGCTTCAATGTCAAGGCGCTTGTGTGGGAAGATGCGACCTTGGTTGTAAAGAATGCATGAGTAATAGCTTCACTGAGGATAGCTCCAGAACCGATCAGATGATATCCTTTCCCTTGAGTAGGGGTTCCTGGAGCTATCGAAGAATGTGTTGTCTGCCCTGAAGCCATTGATATTGAAGGAGTCAGGTGCTGATGCAGGACCTGGGAACCTTGGCAGTCTTGGGATTGGCTTCTGTACCTGAGGCATGTGCTCAACATGATAGTCGAACTGGGGACCGGCAACAGACTCAGGAACAGAAGTGACGGGATCAGTGGCTTTGCTGTCTTCTTCTTCCGTTGGGGAGGGCTCCACATTAGCTTCATTGGTGGTAGTGGCAGCCGCAAGATTTTCATCCTCCACTTGACGAGCTGGAGGGTCGGTCACAGGCACGTTCTCCTTGAGAACTGCTTCTTGTTGGGACAGGGGAGTGGGAACTTGTGGGACTTCATCTTCCGCGGCTGATGCAGCCGGATTGTCTTCAGCAGAGACTTGAGGCCTTGGACCTTTGCGAAGCCTGTGCAACATGGGCGACGCCTGTGGAGTTGGAGTGGGTTGGGCCTCATAGTCTTCTTCCTCTTGTGGGCGATCCACCCATGAAGCATCCTGTGCAATTGGCGTCAGTGGACGACCAATGCTGATGAGTTTGCTGTTCTGAGGAAGGACTGCACCATCTTCTACATTGTCATGTTGACCAATGTCTTCAGCAGCGATGGGATCAACTGCTGGAAAGTCTTCAGGTTCATGAGCCTCTGTGGAAGCAAGCTCATGGATGGTCAGTTGGCGCTCAGCTTCAGGATAGACCATAGAAATGGGTTCAACTATCAAGGGCTCTGTGGAAGCAGTCCGATCTTTCTTGGTCTTCCTCTTCTTCTTGGAGGGGGCAGTTGCAGAGGCTTTAGAATGTTTCCTCTTCCTGGCTTCAGCCTCAGCAATCCTTGTCTTCTTGAGCTCTGAAGCTGTTGACCGGCTTTTTGGCTTCGAGCCAGTCATTTTAGTTGGGAAGACAATAGGAACTGCTTCCTGCCTTGGTGCGTCAGGTTCAGCCGTAGCAGGCTTCTTCTTCTTCTTTGCGGCCATCCTGGGGTCGATGCCAGGACGCCCAAGGGCCTTGCGCTTCTCAGCCTCATTATAGGCTTGCACACATCTGTCAGCCAGAGTCTTCATGCGCTCACGCGAACCCTGAGCTTTTGCACATTTCTTTACAAAGGCTTCCTTGAGCTTGTGCATCATACTCTTGAAGTTCTTCACTTCCTGCACGCTGAGCTTGGCCATATGCTTCTTGAACTGAGCCTTTTCATAGTCAATCTTTTGCTTCAGTTCAACAATGCGCTGGGCAATAGCGAGTTCTGAAGTAATGGCGCCTTGGAAGGCGACACTGAGGCCTATTGGTAGCTGTAGATCTTCAAAGCTGATGTTTGGCGTGTCAAACCACTCGTCAATGAAGTTGTGGATGATGGTCACATCAAAGAGAGGCAGATCATTGAAGATTTCTGCTTCTTCTTTGCTCTTGATGAGTTGCTCAAGAGTGTCATCTGCTAGATCTTCATCACTTGACAGATCAATGTCGTCATTGCGCAGAATGGCAGCAGTAGTTAGCTCTTGTCCGGTGTGAGGCAGAGGCATCTTGACTTTATGGGGCTTGGAGATGCGAGATAAGTCTTCCGACTGCACACTGTCTTCAGGAGGTGCAGTTGCCAGTGGCTGCGCCCTTGAGATTTTTGGTGAGGGGGCAGGCTTTGAAGCTTTAGGCTTCTTCATCTTCTTTGTCTTCGGCACTGCAGGAGCTTCTTCTGATTCAGCATCAGCTGCAGGCTCATTCACTGTAGTCCCTTGAACTAAGATGCGGGTGATGAGGCCTTCAAGGTTGGAGAAAGGACCGATGACATTGGGTTCTGCATCTCGTGTGCCATCTGCCCTTGGTGTTGAGGGACCAGGGTTGAAGTCTAGCCCCAAAGTCTTCTTGTTCTGCTTCGCTAAGTTCTAGGCAAACTGGAAGTTGCGCTTGAACAGATTGTCGTCACGACACCATAGTAGTGACGATGGGTGTGCATCAGCTGGCTGTGGCCCACGGACCATGCAGGGATAGAAGCCTTGAGCAATGGCTTCATCTCTAGACCTGGGTAGAAGATTCTTGTATTGGATGTCTCCCCACGGTCTCTTGATGGCATTTTTCTCAGCATATTCTTGGGTTACAAATCGGTATTTGAACCATTGTTCTGCCCAATATCTTCGAATCCATTGGATTCGGGTCTTGCGCTGATTGTAATCCTCTTCAGGATCTGTCTTGTACAGTTCTGAGAGTTCATCTGGCAAATCTCTGGATGTTTCTCCACGACGCTTTCTGCCACCCTTCCTTGCTGCTTTTTCTGAAGCCATAAACTTTAACTTGAAAGGCTTCAACACGTTCAAAGGCTTCAAAGGTTTTTGCTTGCTGGACCAACAGGAACTGGCTTCGGGAGAATTAATGTGATGTTGTAAGAATTCTGCAAATGAATGTAGTCTATGAGAACCAAAGGATTCTCCCACGGACATGTACCTGTGACAGCATTAAGGTGCGAGGGAAGGGGAAGAGGTCATATGCATTCTCAGAAGATTTTGAAGATAAATCAGTTTAGAAGACATTGACCTCATTTTGCGAAGACATTCACTCATAGAGAAGGAGTTGGTTCCAGATTTGTACGAATCCACAGATCAGTACAAGTGAGGAATCTTACTACTTTGTGAAGCATAAGTGAATATACTAGGCATGTTATGAGCTGCAGTATGAGAGAGATCTAACTTGTGTGAATAGAAACTGCTTGTGGTAGAAAGTGACAAATCCATAGGATCAACGGTGTTGTAAAAAGGAAGTTTTATTTACCACACTAAGAACTGCTAGACGAAGTGGAAGATGAGGCCGAGCAGTTCGATCTTCCGTGCCCTAACATGGCGACAGGGGACACCTACGGCAACGGCGGAGAGGACGATGTCCGCGGTCGGCGTGAAGACGGCGTCAGAGAGGTTGCGGCAGTGAAGCGCTTCGTCGCCGGCGTCGTCGAGGGCTAGCGGTGGCGCTAGGGTTCGTGCGAGAGTGGAAGAAGACATAATGACCGCGGTGAAGTGTGTATTTATAGGTACATGGGTGGCACTACGCTATTACACAGGTGCCCCTGGCGATTCGCATCTGAGGAACACGTGGCCATTATGCGGAATTTTGGGGTTTGTTCCACGTCCCACTCACGCCTTGATTGTCGGGTGGTCGTTCCTACTTCATGTGGAGGAATGAGCAATGAAAACGGACTTAATGGTTGTCTCTGTATCTTCTGCTGACAAGGACGCAAAGAAGACATTTGACAGTTTCAATAGAATGCATATGATTTGGAGAGATAGAATTTGAGATAGAAAGCATAGAGAGGTTAGGGTCCGATCACATTCACTTAGTTCAAAAGATTCAACAATGAAGACATAGATATAAGTGAATGATGTAGAGGATAGAACACTAATATATATATATATATATATATATATATATATATATATAATCAACATAGTGAAGATAATCATGAAGATATGTTGAGATCGAAGCCAAACCAAATGTGAAGACATTGCAAGGTAACGCCATGAGTGAAACACTTCAAAATAGAACATTTGGTGGTGGCGTTACCCACCGTATAGGAAGTATTAGACCCAGACACAGCGCACAATTATTGTGGCGCTCCGAAGTCAAATTCCACATTAATGTATTCACACTTAGAATGTATGTCTTCATTGATTGAAGATATACTTTACTTCGTGTGTTGCACATCTAAGTCATCAATATGCATAAGGGTTAGGATGTGTGCCTGATCACAGGACATTTGAGGATTCCAGGATATTTAGCTCACACCGTAACTTGCAAAATCTCTTCTCATCCAAGGGCTTGGTGAAGATATCTGTCAATTGCTCTTCAGTGTTGACGTGTATGATATCAATATCTTCCTTCACAACATGATCTCTGAGAAAGTGATGACGAATTTCAATGTGCTTTGTCTTCGAGTGCTGAACAGGGTTGTTGGCGATCTTGATGGCGCTTTCGTTGTCGCAGTAAAGTGGCACTTGCTTCAGATGAATGCCATAGTCCTTGAGTGTTTGCTTCATCCACAGAAGCTGAGCGCAGCAAGATCCAGCAGCAATGTATTCAGATTCAGCAGTGGAGAGAGATACACAGTTCTGCTTCTTTGAAGACCAACATACAAGTGATCGTCCCAGAAAGTGACATGTGCCTGATGTAGACTTGCGATCAACTTTGTCACCAGCATAATCAGGATCCGAGAATCCAACCAGATCAAACTCTGAGCCCTTTGGATACCATAAGCCTAGAGTTGGGGTGTGAGCCAAATATCGAAGAATTCTCTTCACAGCTAAGTGATGTGACTCCTTTGGTGCCGCTTGAAATCGAGCACACATGCAAACACTAAGCATAATATCTGGCCTAGATGCACATAGATAAAGTAAAGAACCAATCATGGAGCGGTATACCTTTTGATCAAACTCTTTACCATTGTCGTTGGGACCCATATGATGTTTGGCTGGCATTGGTGTTGTGAAGCCTTTGCAGTCTTCCATACCGAACTTCTTCAGGCAATCTTTGAGATACTTCTCTTGAGATATGAAGATGCCGTTGCGTTGTTGTCGTATTTGAAGACCGAGGAAGAACTTCAGCTCTCCCATCATGGACATCTGATATTGCTCTTGCATCATATATCCAAACTCTTCACTGTACTTCTGATTGGTGCAGCCGAAGATAATGTCATCCACATATATTTGGCACACAAACAGTTCACCATCATATGTCTTCGTGAAGAGAGTGGGGTCTAGGGAACCAGGTATGAAGCCTTTGCTCTTCAGGAAGTATTTGAGTGTGTCATACCAGGCCCGAGGGGCTTGTTTGAGGCCATACAGTGCCTTGTTGAGCTTGTATACCATGTCAGGATGTTTTGGATCTTCAAAGCCAGGCGGTTGTGCAACATACACTTCTTCTTCAATCTTGCCATTGAGAAAAGCACTCTTCACATCCATTTGATATAGAAGTATGTTGTGATGATTTGCATAGGCCATCAGTATGCGTATGGCTTCAAGTCTAGCCACAGGAGCAAATGTTTCATCGAAGTCAATGCCTTCCAGTTGAGTATATCCTTGAGCAACGAGACGAGCTTTGTTTCTGACAACTTGACCATGCTCATCTTGCTTGTTGCGGTATATCCATTTCGTGCCTATTATATTGTGCTTCCGTGGATCAGGACGCTTAACTAGTTCCCATACATTATTCAGATCAAATTGTTGAAGCTCTTCTTGCATAGCTTGAATCCATTCAGGTTCCATGAAGGCTTCCTCAACTTTCTTGGGTTCTGTTATTGAGACGAATGCGAAGTGCCCACAGAAATTTGCTAGCTGAGTTGCCCTTGAACGAGTGAGTGGACCGGGTGCATTGATGCTATCAATATTCTTTCAATCTGCACTTCATTGTCAATGCGAGGATGTACAGGGCGAAGACTTTGCTCTTGCTGATCATTGTCGTTGTTAGAAGCAATGTCTTCAGGCTGAGCATTGTCTTCATGTTGATCAGGTG
The DNA here is from genome assembly GCF_018294505.1 of Triticum aestivum. Taxonomy (NCBI): domain Eukaryota; kingdom Viridiplantae; phylum Streptophyta; class Magnoliopsida; order Poales; family Poaceae; genus Triticum; species Triticum aestivum. The sequence continues at coordinate 132,603,304 of NC_057803.1, read as the reverse complement.
CTGAGATGATAAGTTCTTCTTCAGGATGAGCTTCAGAAGGTATAATTTCTCCAGTTCCCATTAGCTTGATTGATTCACTGGATGGAACTTCATCTAGCACATTTGGCAGTTGCTCTCTTTGTGAACCATTGGTCTCATCGAACTGCACATCCACTGTTTCAACCACTTTGTAATGAAAGAGATTGAAGACTCTGTAGGAGTGCGAATCCTTTCCATATCCAAGCATAAAACCCTCATGTGCTTTTGGTGCAAACTTTGAGGTGTGATGTGGGTCCTTGATCTAGCACCTTGCGCCAAATACTCTGAAGTAACTGGCATTTGGCTTCTTGCCAGTAAGGAGCTCATAGGATGCCTTGTTCAGAAGCTTGTGAAGATAAACACGATTGATTGTATGACATGCAGTAGTAGTAAGAGTTGAGTAATGAGTGGGACCGAAAAGATCCATGTGAAGCAGTTCGAAGGGTCGAGTAGTGGTCATGATTGTCTTCGAGGGATGTTTGGCCCTTGTCATCTTCCCTGCCTCACAGGCACCGCATAAGTGATCTTTCTTGAACTTGATGCCCTCGATGCCTATGACATGCTTCTTCTTCGCAAGGGTGTGGAGGTTCCTCATGCCAGCATGCCCAAGCCTCCGATGCCAGAGCCAGCATTCTGAAGCTTTTGCTAGAAGACATACGGCAAGCTGTGGTCCTACTGAGAAATCTACTATGTATAGATCATCTTTTCGATATCCTTCAAACACTAGAGACTTGTCAGATTCCATTAGTACAAGGCAACGATATTTTCCAAATATTATGATCAAGTTCAAATCGCAAAGCATTGAGACAGACATTAAGTTGAAGCCAAGGGATTCAACAAGCATGAATTTATCCAGGTGTTGATCCCTTGAGATTGCAACTCTACCTAGACCCAATACCTTACTTTTACCAGTGTCAGCAAATGTGATGTGGCTCTTGTCGGATGGACATAAGGTTGAGTCCATAAGAAGACTTCTTTTGCCAGTCATGTGATTTGTACACCCACTATCAATAATCCATTCTGAAGACGCTGGTATTATACCCTACAGTGCAGTTAGGGGGATAGGCTTCACCAAGAGCATTGTGAAGCGAAAACATTTGACGAACCAATGGGTTATGAAAGCTTAGATCCAGATTAGGACTAATAGGGAGAGTAGCAAGCGATTTAGGAACGAAGTACATAGTAAGACCATTCGGGCATTTGATCTTGCGCCCTACAAGATGTTTAAGGTCCCCAGCAATGGCGTCAGATGATTTTGGTTTTCTGCTGGAGACCTTTCCCTGCAAAAGAGAGTTAAGCTTTCTTAGCCACCCACATCTTCAAGGGTGGCTGAGAAGCAATAAGTCTAAGTGCAGCATCTTAGAATTTTGGCTTTGGAGCCCTAGCAAACAGTCTTGCAGGCGGACAATAGTACTCATAAGAATAAGCAGAATAGTTCTTGGTCTTGTGAACATGGCGGTTTGATGAACCGCTCTCATATTCATATGCCTAAGTATGGTTTCCCTGCAAAACATTTGCGTTAGTGCGACTCAGGTGAGTCCTCTGTCTGTATGAAGCCTTTGGACCGTATGAAGCCTTTGGTCTGAGGTTTGTCTTCTTCACGTGAGGTGTCATGATGACATTCACAGGAAGATTCTCCAGACACCTTTTCGGAACCCAGATATTCTTCATAGGCGGTCCATTCCTGCAGTTAGTACCAATGTACCTAGCAAACACTTCACCATTCTGATTCTTAAACAGTATATAGTTTGCATCAAAGGATTCATCAATGATAATGGGGTTAGCACAGGTGAAGCCAGATAGATTGGATGGGTCTGCTGAAGGTTCCTTTGCAGCAACCCACATGGTTTTGGGGTACTGCTCAGGTTTCCAGTAAGAGCCATCAGCATTCATTTTCCTTACAAACCCAACACCCTCTTTCCTCGGGTTTCGGTTCAGAATCTGCTTTTTGAGGACATCACATAGTGTCTGATGCCCTTTAAGACTTTTGTACATCCCTGTTTCAAGCAATGTCTTCGGCCTAGCATTCTCATTAGCAATAGCGGTGGTATCCTCAGCAGAGGGGTTAGTTACCACATCAACAGTTGAAGATATTGCAACAGTAGTAGCAGTAGAACATTTAGCAACAGAAGTAGCATTATCATGCTCAATGCATTTAAGACATGGTGGTTCAAATCCTTCCTGAGCGGGACTGATCTGTTTGGAGTGAAGTGACTCATTTTCCTTTTGAAGATCTTCATGAACCGCTCTCAATTTCTCAAGATCTTGCTTCCTTTGAAGATAATCATAGGAAAGCTTTTCATGAGTTGTTGAGAGAGTTTCATGATGACTTTCAAGTTCCTGATACTTAACGTGAAGATTTTTTATGTCTTCAATTAAGGATTCAGATCGAGTCATTTCAGCACCTAACAGGTCATCGCTTTTGTCTAACAGTTTTTGAATATGTTCCATAGCTTTCTGTTGTTCAGTTGCAATTTTAGCAAGTGTTTTGTAGCTGGGTTTTGAATCACAATCAGAGTCATCGTCACTAGATGTTTGATAGTGAGTAGTGCGTGTGTTTACCTTGGCACCGCGAGCCATGAAGAAGTAGGTAGAAGCGGAGTAGTCCTTGTCATTTGCATCGGTGTCGGTGACGAGGTCATTGTCTTCAGTATTGAAGATGGACTTGGCAACGTATGCTGTAGCCAGACTTGCGTCGCCTGATTCGGACTCCTCCTCAGACTCCACCTCCGTCTCCTCAGAAGTGGACTCCTCCTCCGAGTCCATTTCCTTGCCAACAAACGCACGTGCCTTGCCAGATCAGCTCTTCTTGTGTGATGAAGACTTTGAGGAAGACTTGGACGAAGACTTTGAGTATTTCTTCTTCTTCTTGTCATCAGAGTCATATTCCTCGCTCTTCTTCTTCTTTTTGTTCTCATTGTCCCACTATGGACACTCAGAGATGAAGTGGCCAGGTTTCTTGCACTTGTGACATGTTTTCTTCTTGTAGTCGTGAGCAGAAGCTTCATCATTCCTTGAGCTTGATCGGGAAGACTTTCTGAAGCCTTTCTTCTTGGTGAATTTTTGGAACTTCTTCACAAGCATAGCAAGTTCTCTTCCAATGTCTTCAGGATCATCAGAACTGCTGTCAGATTCTTCTTTAGATGAGGAGACAGCTTTTGCCTTCAAGGCACGAGTTCGCCCATAGTTTGGACCGTAGATATCTCTTTTTTCAGAAAGCTGAAACTCATGTGTGTTGAGCCTCTCAAGTATGTCAGATGGATCGAGTGTCTTGAAATCAGGACGTTCTTGAATCACCAGGGCTAGGATGTCAAACGAACTATCAAGTGATCTCAGTAGTGTCTTGAGGACTTCATGTTTGGTGATCTCAGTAGCGCTGAGGGCTTGAAGCTCATTTGTGATGTCAGTGAGTCGGTCAAAAGTGTGCTGGACATTCTCATTGTCATTTCGCTTGAAGCGGTTGAAGAGGTTGCGAAGGACACTGATTCTCTGATCTCTCTGGGTTGAGATGCCTTCATTGACCTTGGAGAGCCAGTCCCAGACCAGCTTAGATGTCTTCAAAGCACTCACACGGCCATACTATCCTTTGGTCAGGTGACCACAGATGATATTCTTGGCAGTAGAGTCCAGTTGAACAAATTTCTTAACATCAACAGCAGTGACACCTTCTCCAGCCTTGGGAACGCCGTTTTCGATGACATACCATAGGTCGACATCAATGGTTTCAAGATGCATGCGCATCTTATTCTTCCAGTAGGGATATTTAGTTCCATCGAAGACGGGGCACGCAGCGGAGACTTTAATTATCCCTGCCGTCGACATAGCTAAAACTCCAGGTGGTTAAACCGAATCACACAGAACAAGGGAGCACCTTGCTCTGATACCAATTGAAAGTGCGTTATATCGACTAGAGGGGGGTGAATAGGCGATTTTTATGAAAGTCTTCAAAACATGGAAGTTATGAAGACAAACGATAGAAATAAACCTATTACCATGCAGCGGAAGGTAGACTACACTAGGCAAGCCATAGTCAAGTATTCAATGAAGTGAAAGCACAATGACTTAATAGCAGCAATGTAGTAAGGATCAGGTAGGAAGATATTATGAAGCCATACAGAACATGCAGTCACTCAGTGAAGACAAAAGATAGTGCAAACATACAATGACTTCACAAGGAGCAATAGTAAGTAAAGGGAAGGGAAGATGAAACCAGTGACTCGTTGAAGACAATGATTTGTTGGACCAGTTCCAGTTGTTGTGACAACTGTACGTCTGATTGGGGCGGCTAGGTATTTAAACCTTAGGACACACAGTCCAGGACACCCAGTCCTGAACACGCAGCTCAGGACACCCAGTCCTCACCGTATTCCCCTTGAGCTAAGGTCACACAGACCTCGCCCAATCACTCTGGTAAGTCTTCAAGGTAGACTCCCAAACCTTCACAGACTTCGTTCACCGGCAATCCACAATGTCTCTTGGATGCTCAGAACGCGACGCCTAACCGGCTGGAGGATGCACAGTCCTCAAGTGTAATAAGTCTTCAGATCACACAGACAAGAAGACTTAAGTGATGCCCAATTCTCTCTGGCTCTGGGTGGTTAGGGCTTTATCCTCGCAAGGAATTCTCTCTCAAAGGCTTCGAGGTGGGTTGCTCTCAAACGACAAAAACCGTACTCTCAATCTGAGCAGCCAACCGTTTATGGTTGTGGGGGGTGGGCTATTTATAGCCACTTGGCAACCCGACCTGATTTGTCTGAAATGACCCTGGGTCACTAAGGAACTGACACGTGTTCCAACGGTCAGATTTCAAACTCACACGGCAACTTTACTTGGGCTACAAGCAAAGCTGACTTGTCCGACTCTAGACAAGATTCGCTCTCATAGTCTTCACTCGAAGACATAGGTTTTTGGTTAGGCATCACTTCAGTCAGTCTGACTGGTTCTCTTGGACCCCACTTAACAGTACGGTGGTTCCTATGACTCAACACAAAAGAAAAAGAGCTACGAAAGATCTAAGTCTTCGAGCTCCATAGGCTTCATGTGGTGTCTTCTCTTGTCATAGTCTTCAATGTGAATATCTTCATATACCACCTTTGACTTCAATGTCTTCATACATTTTTAGGGGTCATCTCTGGTAGGAAAACCGAATCAATGAGGGACTTCTACCTGTGTTATCCTGCAATTCTCACACACACATTAGTCCCTCAACTAGGTTTGTCGTCAATACTCCAAAACCAACTAGGGGTGGCACTAGATGCACTTACAATCTCCCCCTTTTTGGTGATTGATGACAAACTAGTTGAAGTTTTCAATGGGGAATATAATCTGTGAAATTGCAAAGGATAAGGAATTGTCTTCATAAGTTGCAAGGGCTCCCCCTGAAGATGTGCATATAGGTAATTTGCTTTTGGAATGCAAATGCACATTGTAGGTTGTACTTGTGGAGATCCACTTCAACTTATGATGATAATCCACTATGCATGTGAAAGTATATGAAGATAATGACATGCATAATGGAAAATGGATGTCTACAGAATGATCTAAGTGCGGAATTTATCGTCGCACATGCGGAATTTATCATCGCAAAACAAAGTGGCAGATAAGTAGCAGACGACCATCGAGTTTAAGTGTTACAACTCAAAGAACCAAATGTAGCAAAACGAGAGTCGTAAGCACGAAGCAAAATATAAAGCACCCGCCCACATGAACCCGCTTGAAGACTATCAACCTCATATGCTTCTCCCCCTTTTGTCAGTAAGGACTAAAAAGGTTTGAAGACATAGAGCATCTACTTGTTCCCATGCGGAGTAGGTGAAGTAGCAGGGTCGTTGGTGGTGTTTGGCGGTGCTGAAGAGCTTGGAGCAGAGTTGACGCGTGCTGAAGGAGGTGGTGGTGAAGTAGCATCATCTTCATCCTCGATAACTCTGGCAGTCACTGTTGCAGCAGATGAAGAGAACTCAGAGTCTTCAAGGGGTGGAGTTCCTAGTAGCACAGCTCTTCGAGGAGGTGTGGAGTCAAACTTGAATCGCTCAGTGAAGCCATCCTCTTGGAGATCATCTTCAGAACACATCATCGTTAGCCCTTTCCATGTACGGCGACAGGTTTCATGGGCAACGAAAGCATTCTTGGTGGCAAGATTGCGAATGCAATTAACTTCCACCAAGAGGCTTTTCATCTGACGCTTCAGCCAGTCATGATGCCTATCCTGTTTCTGATGAAGAGCCACAAGAAGCTCTCGGTCGTTGAGAACACGAGTGCGCTTCTTGGGTCTTGGAGCAGTTGTACTATCAGTGGCTTCAGTAGACGCAGGGTGTGGTGCACGTGTAGTGCCAGCCAAAGGATACACCCGAGTGACTGCTTCAACTCCTTCAATGTTCTGTGAGAAACTCTGATGCTCTGCATTCTGAAGACTTAGAGGTTCCTTTGCAGGCTCAAGATAGATGGCTTTAGTAGAGATATCCACATCAGGCAGAAAAATCCTATGATTGCGAGAAGATGGCTGATATGAGATATCGAGTGAAGTTTAATTAGCCGCATTACCCATGGGGCATAGAACTTCAAGCCAAACAGATCAGAGCCCGATGCAGCAAGTTGGCGGATGAATAAGTCCTATGCATTTAAGCATTTTCCATGAAGAATATAGAAGACCAAAGTCTTCATTGCACCCTCAAGCTTGGCATTTGGAGAGTGCCCTTTGATGGGCCAGAGAGTTCGCCTGATGATGTGATAGATGGTTCGTGGCAGATACTCAAGGTCTTCAACAAAGAACTCTATTGGATAAGCAGCATCTTGGGGCAATGGCTTCATCATGCTGAGCATCTGACTCATATCAGGTTCCGGCCTCTTAAAGATGCTCTCAATAGCTTCACGATGCAGCTGATAGCCATGCTCGTAGAGATCGCCAAGAGTGGGCAAACCAGTGAGCTCAATGATGTCAAATGCATTGGCTTCATGATGAACATTTCCGGTCATCCACTCCAGGACCCAAGTCTTCGGATCTCTGCTATACCCGCGAATGTGAAGTGTGGCATAGAATTGGAGGAGCAGCTCTTCATTCCAATGCTCTTGGTCAGTAACGAACGGCAGCAGTCCAACTTCCTTGAAGCAATCCAAAGCTTCTTCCAGACTGGGCAGACCAGCTATGGCTTCAATGTCAAGGTGCTTGTGTGGGAAGATGCGACCTTGGTTGTAAAGAATGCATGAGTAATAGCTTCGCCGAGGATAGCTCCAGAACTGATCAGATGATATCCTTTCCCTTGAGTAGGGGTTCCTGGAGCTATCGAATAATGTGTTGTCTGCCCTGAAGCCATTGATATTGAAGGAGCCAGGTGCTGATGCAGGACCTGGGAACCTTGGCAGTCTTGGGATTGGCTTCTGTACCTGAGGCCTGTGCTCAACATGATAGTTGAACTGGGGACCGGCAGCAGACTCTTGAATAGAAGTGATGGGATCAGTGGCTTCGCTATCTTATTCTTCCGTTGGGGAGGGCTCCACATTAGCTTCATTGGTGGTTGTGGCAGCCGCAAGATTTTCATCCTCCACTTGACGAGCTGGAGGGTCGTTCACAGGCACGTTCTCCTTGAGAACTGCTTCTTGTTGGGACAGGAGAGTGGGAACTTGTGGGACTTCATCTTCCGCGGCTGATGCAGCCGGATTGTCTTCAGCAAAGACTTGAGGCCTTGGACCTTTGCGAAGCCTGCGCAACATGGGCGACGCCTATGGAGTTGGAGTGGGTTGGGCCTCATAGTCTTCTTCCTCTTGTGGGCGATCCGCCCATGAAGCATCCTGTGCAATTGGCGTCAGTGGACGACCAATGCTGATGAGTTCGCTGTTCTGAGGAAGGACTGCACCATCTTCTACATTGTCATGTTGACCAATGTCTTCAGCAGCGATGGGATCAGCTGCTGGAAAGTCTTCAGCTTCATGATCCTCTGTGAAAGCAAGCTCATGGATGGTCAGTTGGCGCTCAGCTTCAGGATAGACCATAGAAATGGGTTCAACTATCAAGGGCTCTGTGGAAGCAGCCCGATCTTTCTTGGTCTTCCTCTTCTTCTTGGAGGGGGCAGTTGAAGAGGCTTCAGAATGTTTCCTCTTCCTGGCTTCAGCCTCAGCAGTCCTTGTCTTCTTGAGCTCTGAAGCTGTTGATCGGCTTTTTGGCTTCGAGCCAGTCATTTTAGTTGGGAAGACAATAGGAACTGCTTCCTGCCTTGGTGCGTCAGGTTCAGCCATAGCAGGCTTCTTCTTCTTTTGCTTCAGTTCAACAATGCGCTGGGCAATAGCGAGTTCTGAAGCAATGGCGCCTTGGAAGGCGACACTGAGGCCTATTGGTAGCTGCAGATCTTCAAAGCTGATGTTTGGCGTGTCAAACCACTCATCAATGAAGTTGTGGATGATGGTCACATCAAAGAGAGGCGATCATTGAAGATTTCTGCTTCTTCTTTGCTCTTGATGAGTTTCTCAAGAGCGTCATCTGCTAGATCTTCATCACTTGACAGATCAATGTCGTCATTGCGCAGAATGGCAGCAGCAGTTAGCTCTTGTCCGGTGTGAGGCAGAGGCATCTTGACTTTCTAGGGCTTGGAGATGCGAGATAAGTCTTCGGACTGCACACTGTCTTCAGGAGGTGCAGTTGCCAGTGGCTGCGCCCTTGAGATTTTTGGTGAGGGGGCAGGCTTTGAAGCTTTAGGCTTCTTCATCTTCTTTGTCTTCGGCGCTGCAGGAGCTTCTTCTGATTCAGCGTTAGCTGCAGGCTCATTCACTGCAGTCCCTTGAACTAAGACGCGGGTGATGAGGCCTTCAAGGTTGGAGAAAGGACCGATGACATTGGGTTCTGCATCTCGTGTGCCATCTGCCCTTGGTGTTGAGGGACCAGGGTTGAAGTCTAGCCCCAAAGTCTTCTTGTTCTGCTTCGCTGAGTTCTGGGCAAACTGGAAGTTGCGCTTGAACATATTGTCGTCACGACACCATAGTAGTGACGATGGGTGTGCATCAGCTGGCTGTGGCCCACGGACCATGCAGGGATAGAAGCCTTGAGCAATGGCTTCATCTCTGGACCTGGGTAGAAGATTCTTGTATTGGATGTCTCCCCACGGTCTCTTGATGGCATTTTTCTCAGCATATTCTTGGGTTACAAATCGGTATTTGAACCATTGTTCTGCCCAATATCTTCGAATCCATTGGATTCGGGTCTTGTGTTGATTGTAATCCTCTTCAAGATCTGTCTTGTACAGTTCTGAGAGTTCATCTGGCAGATCTCTGGATGTTTCTCCACGACGCTTTCTGCCACCCTTCCTTGCTGCTTTCTCTGAAGCCATAAACTTTAACTTGAAAGGCTTCAACACGTTCAAAGGCTTCAAAGGTTTTTGCTTGCTGGACCAACAGGAACTGGCTTTGGGAGAATTAATGTGATGTTGTAAGAATTCTGCAAATGAATGCAGTCTATGAGAACCAAAGGATTCTCCCACGGACATGTACCTGTGACAGCATTAAGGTGCGAGGGAAGGGGAAGAGGTCATATGCATTCTCAAAAGATTTTGAAGATAAATCAGTTTAGAAGACATTGACCTCATTTTGCGAAGACATTCACTCATAGATAAGGAGTTGGTTCCAGATTTGTACGAATCCACAGATCAGTACAAGTGAGGAATCTAACTACTTTGTGAAGCATAGGTGAATATACTAGGCATGTTATGGGATGCAGTATGAGAGAGATCTAATTTGTGTGAATAGAAACTTCTTGTGGTAGAAAGTGACAAATCCATAGGATCAACGGTGCTGTAAAAAGGAAGTTTTATTTACCATACTAAGAACTGATAGACGAAGTGGAAGATGAGGCCCAGTAGGAAACTGCTTGTGGTAGAAAGTCTTCATACATTTTTAGGGGTCATCTCTGGTAGGAAAACCGAATCAATGAGGGACTTCTACCTGTGTTATCCTGCAATTCTCACAAACACATTAGTCCCTCAACTAGGTTTGTCGTCAATACTCCAAAACCAACTAGGGGTGGCACTAGATGCACTTACACAAGCAGGTGGAGGCTTGCCTCCCAAGTCAGGTGGAGGAGCTCCACCTCCCCAAGTAACATGGGAAAAGGGAGTGGGGGCACACAACCCCTTAGTGGTCTGGTTTGCCCCCTCCCCTTGGCCCATGAGGCCCTCCAACACTTGTCAGGGCTCCCGATACACCTTTCATTCATGCTGGCCATAGTCTGGTACCCCCGGAACACTTCCGGACTCCAATACCCTTCATCCAATATATCGATCTTCACCTCCGGACCATTCGGGAACTCCTCGTGATGTCCGAGATCTCATCTAGGACTCCGAACTACCTTCGATAACCACATACTATTCCCGTTACAACTCTAGCATCACCGAACCTTAAGTGTGTAGACCCTACGGGTTTGGGAACCATGCAGACAAGACCGAGACACCTCCTCGGCCAATAACCAATAGCGGGATCTGGATACCCATATTGTCTCCCACATGTTCCACGGTGATCTCATCGGATGAACCACTATGTCGGGGATTCAATCAATCCCATATATACAATTCCCTTTATCTATCGGTATGTTACTTTCCCGAGATTCGATCGTCGGTATCCCCATACCTTGTTCAATCTCTTTACCGGCAAGTCTCTTTACTCATTCTGCAATGAATGATCCCATGACTAACTCTTTAGTCAAACTGAGCTGATTATGATGATGCATTACCGAGTGGGCCCAGAGATACCTCTCCATCATACGGAGTGACAAATCACTGTCTCAATTCGTGCCAACCCAACAGACACTTTTGTAGATACCTGTAGTGCACCTTTATAGTCACCCAGTTACGTTGTGACGTTTGATACACCCAAAGCATTCCTACGGTATTCGGGAGTTGCACAATCTCATGGTCTAAGGAAATGATACTTGACATTAGAAAAGCTCTAGCGAACGAACTACACGATCTTGTGCTATGCTTAGGATTGGGTCTTGTCCATCACATCATTCTCCTAATGATGTGATCCCGTTATCAACAACATCCAATGTCCATGGTTAGGAAACCATAACCATCTATTGATCAACGAGCTAGTCAACTAGAGGCTCACTAGGGACATGTTGTCATCTATGTATTCACACATGTATTACGGTTTCCGGTTAATACAATTAAAGCATGAACAACAGATAATTATCATGAACAAGGAAATATAATAATAAACATTTTATTATTTCCTCTAGGGCATATTTCCAACAGTCTCCCACTTGCACTAGAGTCAATAATCTTGTTACATTGTGATGAATCGAACACCCATAGAGTTCTGGTGTTGATCATGTTTTGCTCGTGGAAGAGGTTTAGTAAACGGATCTGCGATATTCAGATCCGTATGCATTTACAAATGTCTATGTCTCCATCTTGAATATATTCACGAATGGAGTTGAAGCGACGCTTGATATGCTTGGTCTTCTTGTGAAACCTGGGCTCCTTGGCAAGGGCAATGGCTCTAGTGTTGTCACAGAAGAGAGTCATCGGGACCGACGCGGGGATAACTCCGAGGTCGGTGATGAACTCCTTCATCCAGATTGCTTCCTATGCTGCCTCCGAGGCTTCTATGTACTCCGCTTCACATGTAGATCCCGCCACAACGCTTTGCTTGCAACTGCACCAGCTGACTGCCCCACCATTCAAAATGTACATGTATCCGGTTTGTGACTTGGAGTCATCCAGATCTATGTCAAAGCTAGCATCAACGTAACCCTTTATGACGAGCTCTTCGTCACCTCCATAAATGAGAAACATATCCTTAGTCCTTTTCAGGTACTTCAGGATATTCTTGACCGTTGTCCAGTGTTCCATGCTGGGATTACTTTGGCACCTCCCTACCAAACTTACGGCAAGGTTCACATCAGGTCTGGTACACAGCACGACATACATAATAGACCCTATGGCTGAGGCATAGGGGATGACACTCATCTTTTCTCTATCTTCTGCCGAGGTCGGGCATTGAGCTGTGCTCAATCTCACACCTTGCAATGCAGGCAAGAACCCCTTCTTGGACTGATCCATATTGAACTTCTTCAATATCTTATCAAGGTATGTGCTTTGCGAAAGACCAATGAGGCGTCTCGATCTATCTCTATAGATCTTGATGCCTAATATGTAAGCAGCTTCTCCAAGATCCTTCATTGAAAAACACTTATTCAAGTAGGCCTTTATGCTTTCCAAAAGTTATATATCATTTCCCATCAATAGTATATCATCCACATATAATATGAGAAATGCTACAGAGCTCCCACTCACTTTCCTGTAAACACAGGCTTCTCCATAAGTCTGCATAAACCCAAACACTTTGATCATTTCATCAAAGAGAATGTTCCAACTCCGAGATGCTTGCACCAGCCCATAGATGGAACGCTGGAGCTTGCATACCTTGTCAGCATTCTTAGGATCGACAAAACCTTCCGGTTGTATCATATACAATTCTTCCTTAAGGAAACCATTAAGGAATGCTATTTTGACGTCCATTTGCCATATCTCATAATCATAGAATGCGGCAATTTATAACATGATCGGACGGACTTAAGCTTCGCTACGGGTGAGAAGGTCTCATCGTAGTCAACCCCTTGAACTTGTCAATAACCCTTTGTCGGTGTACAAAACTAGGGGCACATTTTTGTACCCCTTTACCTGTGCATGGACAGTCAGAGCCGCGCCCATGACCACACCGAGCAGAGCAAGGGAGGTAAGCCAAGGTAAGATCGAAGCCTAAGACGAATCAAAGCAACAACAAGGACCAAGGCCACAAAAGATCAGATGGGCAAAGCAGGTTTCCCCGGCAAGGACCCTTGCTGGGGCAGCCTCAGTAGCCCCAACAAGACCCTTGCCAGGGCAGCTCGCCCACACCAGCCGAGCGAGCCACCCTCGAGCCCACCAACACTCAACAAATGCATAGGACAAGGCTTGGGAGGCACCTCTGTGGTGGCATGCAGATCTTTGTGAAGACAAAGAATAGTCAAGGTCAAATGAGGATAGGAAGGCATCCATCCTCACCGAAGAAACCCACAAGACCCCCGGCAAGATCCTTGCCGGGGACGCCTGCACGCCATGGCAAGACCCTTGCCGGGCCACCCGGCAAGGCCCTCGCCAAGCGTACCAGCAGGGCCACCGTGAGGCCCACACCAGCCAAGTCCCGCCGCCGTTCGCATGCAGCTGCCGACCCAACCAGTTGGGCAGGCACCTGCGTGGCAACATGCAGCCCGTCGTGGAGACTCCACCACCGCGCCACCTCAGTTGCCTGCCTACCTACATGGCACCGCATGCATCACTGGCCAGGGCGCGTGTCGAAGCTTGGAGGAGCGGCGACGGATGGGACGGGCCTCGCCCCGCCCCCGATAAAGTGGAGGGACACCTAAGCCTCGCATTTAATGCGCATTGTCCTGTAATACCAGGATAACCTCGCAACACTGTTGCCTTTCCACCTCCCGTGTGCCACTGTGGCAACCCCTTTTTCTATAAAAGGAGGCCCAAGGCGAAGAGGAGAGGGATTCGGCTTTTTGGAGCTCGTTACACCCCGTAGCTAGTTCAAGAACTCAGAATGCATCCACCAAAGCAGGACTAGGGTTTTACGCATCCTCGCGGCCCGAACCTGGATAAATGAACCGTGTGCTCTCTGTTAGACCCGCTCTTCTCTCAACCCCGCGCCCCGCAACCGCAGTAGGGATTCTTGTGATCCCATAGGTGTCGTTTCCCACCGACATCTTTGGCCGCCAGGTAGGGGGCGCGTTTGTGAGAATTTGGTCTGGTAGTTAGCCTAGCGGTTCTTCATCGCCATGGCCCCTAAGAAGAAGACGGCCACGGCGATCGACTTGTTGGGGGCCAAACGGCCCGTGCCGGCGCGAACGAGCAGCGGACCGGTCGCGGACAGGACTCGGGCCGCGGCCCGCGAACACCGGCACCACCCAGGCAGTCGGAGCCTGGCGAGCGGCGTCGTTCGTGCACCAGACGGTCGGCCCCACGCCGCCGGATCCAAAGACGGAGCTGGACCCCCTGCCGACGGATCGGGGCCCTCCGGGGGTGTCGTTGCGCCAACTCCGGGCGGCGCAGCGACCTCCAGGACGCATACACCGACGACCACCGCGCATTCTTCCCATGGTGTGCGTCGAATAGCATCACCACGTTGGTGACCCTGGGCACCACCGTGGGAAGAGCCCTGTGCGTCGTCAGCAAGGCGGAGGAGTTCAACATGCTCGCCAAAGCACTGGTGAAAATGGCACGCAACCGCTGGGTCGTGACAGAGCTGCTTCTAACATAGTTAGAAGTCGAAGCGTGCCACAATCCACTCAGCTGTCGCCGCCACCCACACCAGCGGAAGCCTTGGTGCACGCGCAGCTGCTCCTCGACTTCCCTCCTGCTGCGGAGAAGCTCGATGAGTGGAGGGCCACCATCCGGAGCCTCGTCGCCGTCGCGAACAAAGACGAGTCGCAACCGGCGGGGCCCTTGGGTCGGCGCTCCACCGAACCACCACATGCTGGCGCTGGGAGGATCGGGGGAGCTGCGGCCATGGTGCACTCTCCTCCTCCTCGCCAGCCACCACGGGCGTCGGCCCGTCGCGGCGACGCTGGTGATAACATCTCCATAGCATCGTCCGATCCACGGACCCTCCGCGACCAGCGCCAGGTCCTTCGGGAGTGAGCTCACGAAGATGCTCGAACCACCGTCGAGCGCCGGCGCAAAGCGCGCCACCAGTTGGACAAGCGGGCGGGACCCACTACGGACCACCCGGCACCGGGGACCCCCGATGGCCTACCTTACAAGGTGGGCTGCCCGGCTTTTACCCGTGAGCTGAGGCAGTTCCAGTGGCCGTCCCACCGTACGTTCAAGCCCGACATCGGTGAGAAGTACAGTGGCAAGACCCATCCGTCTGAGTTCCTTAGCATCTACACCATCGCGATGCAGGCCGCTGGGGCTCGCGACGACAAGGTGCTTGCCAACTACTTCCCGCTAGCGCTCAAGCCCAATGTGATGTCTTGGTTGACGCACTTGCCGGCCGACTCCATCTCTTCCTAGTCAGATCTGTGCCATGAGTTCGTTGGAGCCTTCACGGGAGGCCACCAAGCTCATGGCCAGGCAGTGATCTGCATATCATTCCCCAGAAGGAAGGGGAGACCCTGCGCAAGTACATCCAGAGATTCAGCCGGGTGCAGTACAACATCCTCGACGTTCATCCCATCGCTGTGATTAGCGCGTTCCATCAGAACATGCGCAATCGCAAGATGCACGAGGATTTGGCGATGACCAAGGTTAAAGATGTGGTCGAGCTCTACATTCTGGCCGACAGGTGCACCCGGGCTGAAGAGGGAAGGAAGTTCCCCGGCGAAAACGCCGGCGCGGAAACCGACTCTACTGAGGAGGACGCCGCTGCCCCTACGAAGAGGGGACAACATCGCAACAGGAAACGCAAAGGCAAGGCCGTGCTTGCTGTTGAGGGATTTGACGATACCGGTGCCAGCAAGAAGGTCAAGCCAGACACCCCCGGCAAGGAGATTGCCGGGTGCACCGCCTGCCAGGCCTTGGCAGCTACCGACAAGCCCAGAAGCTCCAGCAAGCAATACTACAAAATCCACCGCACCAAGGGCCACGATCTCCAGAACTGCCAGCAAGTCGAGTTGCTTGCTGAGAAGCAAAAGGATAAGTATGAAAGGCGGGACAAGGAGAAGGACCAAGATGGTGCTGAGGGATCCGGCAAGAAGCGCGGCGGCCAAGGAGGCCCCCTGGCAGGGACAAACGGCAAGAAAGACCCGCCCGGGGCCGCGACAAGAAACAAGAAGACGACGACCGCGACGAGGACGACAAGTCTGGTGAGCAAGGGTTCCAGAAGGCTACGGAGGCCATG
This sequence comes from Triticum aestivum, assembly GCF_018294505.1. NCBI lineage: Eukaryota > Viridiplantae > Streptophyta > Magnoliopsida > Poales > Poaceae > Triticum > Triticum aestivum. The sequence goes on along the minus strand of NC_057803.1, from coordinate 132,587,419 downwards.
TGCGTCGATGGCGGCGCCTCGCTGCACACCTCTCGCCGCTAGCTCAAGCAGTGGGCGCGAGAGGTCACAGCAACAGAGCCATCGTTCGATGCTCGGAAGCCACTAAAGTGGTCCAGCACGCCCCTCATATTTGACGCCGAGGACCACCCTGATCGCACTACCGCGGTCGGGTGTTTGCCATTGTTGGTTTCACCAACAATACGCAACCTCAGGGTGAACAAGATGTTGGTTGATGGCAGGGCCGGCCTGAACCTGATCTTGCCTGTCGTGATCAAAAGGTTGCAAATCCCTGATGGAGACCTTGAGGAAACATGCACGTTTCAAGGGGTCAATCTGGGGAGAAGCCAGCCAAAGGGAAAGGTCATGCTGCCCGTGACGTTTGGAGGGGAGTTGAACTTCCGGATGGAGAGGATCGTCTTCGACGTGGCCGAGATCCCCTTGCCCTACAACGGGATCCTCGGCCGCCCGGCACTCGCTAAGTTCATGGCGGCATCAGACTACGCCTACAACATGCTAAAGATGCCCGGGCCGTTGACCATCATCGCCATCCCCTCCGACAAGAAGGACGCGCTGATCTGCGCCGACCAACTCTATCGAGAAGCAGTTGCAGCAGCTGTCGTCAAGGCACCTGCTCCTGCCGCCAAAGGCCCGGGAGGAAAAAAGGAGCCCCGCAAGACCTCTCGCACCCACTCCGGCAAGCGCACCCCCTCGGGGTGTTGTGCTAGCGCTGAGGACATGCCAGAGAGCTCTGCCGACAAGAACAAGAGATCCAGAGCCGAGCCGCCGCAGACCAAGAAGGTGCCCGTCACGGAAGACTGCACGGGAGGGGCCTTCATCATAGGCTCCGCCCTCAGCAGCAAATAGGAAGGCGAGCTCGTGGCCTTCTTGCGGGTGAATGTCGACGTGTTTTCATGGCAAGCGTCCGACATCCCCAGTGTTCCCAGGGAGGTGATTGAGCACCACCTAGCTGTCTACCCCCGCGCACGGCCCGTCAAGCAGAAGGTCAAAAAGCAGGCTCTGGAGAGGCAGGAGTTCATCACAGAGGAGATCAGGAAGTTAGAAGTGACATGTTTGGTGAGAGGGGTGCTCTACCCGACGTGGTTGGACAATCCGGTAGTGGTGCGCAAGGCGAATGGGAAGTGGAGGCTGTGTATTGATTACACATATATCAATAAGGCTTGTCCTAAGGACCCCTTCCCATTGACGTGCATCGACCAGATTGTTGACTCCACGGCCGGGTGTGATCTGCTATCATTCCTCGATGCCTACTCAGGCTACCACCAAATCTTCATGACAAGAGAGGATGAAGAGAAGACATCATTCATCACCCCATGTGGTACGTATTGCTTTTTATGGATGCCTTTCGGGTTGAAGAGTGCTGGCTCAACGTTTGCAAGAGCGGTCCAAATTGGTTTTGAACCTCAGCTCCATAGAAATATGGAGGCCTACATGGATGACATAGTGGTCAAAACCAAGGACGGGCCGACTCTTGTGCAAGATCTAGAAGAGACATTTGCCAACCTGCGCAAGATCAACCTCAAGTTGAACCCTGAGAAGTACCTCTTCGGTGTCCCGTCCAGCAAGCTTCTTGGGTTCTTCGTGTCACAGCGCGGGATTGAGGCAAACCCAGACAAGATCAAGGCTATTGAGCAGATGAAGGCGCCCAAGCGGATCAAGGATGTGTGTCGGCTCGCCGGCTGCGTTGCCGCCATGAGCCGGTTCATCTCCAAGTCCGCCGAGCACGCCCTTCCCTTTTTCAAGATCTTGAAAAAGGCGGGCCCAATAGAGTGGACCCTAGAAGCCAAGGACGCACTGCAGGACCTGAAGAAATACCTTTCCTCCACACCAATACTAGTTGCGCCTAAACCACAAGAGTCGTTGCTGCTGTATTTGGCGGCAACGAACCAAGTGGTCAGTGCCGCACTAGTGGCGCAGAGGGAGGTCGACGAGGAGGCAGCAATGGCGGCAGAACCAGCGGATGACGAGCCAAAGATTCCCCCGGCAGGGCCTGGTGCCGACAAGGCGCGGCCCCCGGCAGAGTTTGGTGCCACCAGGGCGATGCCCCCGCGGCCGAGTGAAGTGGTGCCCAAGAAAAAGATGATGCAGCACCCGGTTTACTTTGTCAGCTCCCTCTTGCAAGGGGCTAGGTCAAGGTATTCCTGTGTGCAAAAATTGCTCTTCGGCCTCCTCATGGCCTCGAGGAAGCTGCGTCACTACTTCCAGGCTCACGAGATCACTGTCGTCACTCGCCTCCTGTTGCAACGGATACTGCACAACCCAGACGCAACCGGAAGGATTGTGGAATGGGCCTTGGAGTTGTCAAGCTTCGGCTTAAAGTTTGAAAGTACCTCGACAATTCAGAGCAGAGTCCTGGCAGAGTTCATCGTGGAATGGACCTTGATGCCTGACGAAGAAATCCAGGAGACTACTCTCCCCGGCAAGGAAGCAGACTGCAACTGGATCATGTACTTTGATGGAGCCTTCTCGCTGCAAGCCGCCGGTGCCGGCGTGCTACTCATTGCACCCACCGGAGAGCACCTCAAGTACGTGATCTAGATGCACTTCCCCAGGGAGATGTCCACCAATAACACCTCCGAGTACGAGGGATTGCTTGCCGGTCTCAGGATCACGGCGGACCTCAGGGTTAAGAAGCTCATTGTCAGGGGTGACTCGCGGCTCGTTCTCAGGCAGGTCAACAAAGATTATCAGAGCCCACTGATGGAAGCATACGTAGATAAGGTGAGGAAGCTGGAGGAACATATTGACGGTATCCAGGCGGAGCACGTCCCCCGAGAAGAGAACGACATCGCCGATTACCTGTCAAAGCGTCCCGCATTCAAGCTACCTGTGGAACCAACTACCTTTTTGCTCCGGTTAACTCAACCATCCGTCAATCCATCAGCAGGGCAGAGCAAGCGGAGGAAATCAGGTCCTGGCAAGTACTTTCCTACCGAGCCCCCCGGGGCTACCGGCAAGGGTGCTGCCGCGGGCGCTAAGTCTGCCCAAGGGCAGCTGGCTCCGACGGGGCGTCAGGCCCTGGCCGTGGAGACAGCCGCTCCCATGGCGGAAGAGATGCCTTTGGTCCTTGCCGCCGAGCCTCAGGCTCCGGCATGGGTGCAGCACACCGTCCAATTCCTCCAAACAGGGGAGCTTCCTGAGGAGCAGGAAGAAGCGGACAGAGTAGCCCGTTCGTCTGCCCTATATGAGTTCATCGATGACGTCCTGTATCAGAGGAGGCCGAACGGTGTGAAACTCAAGTGCATCCCCCGGGAGGAAGGACTAGAGCTGTTGGCAGAGATACATGGAGGCATATGTGGCTCCCACATAGGGTCAAGGGCCCTTGCCGGGAAGGCGTTCCGGCAAGGTTTATTCTGGCCCACCACCCTCCAGGATGCGACGACACTAGTCACCAAGTGTGAAGCGTGCCAGTTCCATTCAAAGAAGCTTCATCAACTAGCTCAAGCCCTTCAGACAATCCCTCTCTCCTGGCCATTCTCGGTCTAGGGGCTCGATATATTGGGCCCTTTCCCCCGCGCTGTCAGGGGCTTTGAGTACTTGTACATTGCAATGGACAAGTTCACAAAGTGGCCAGAGGTGGAAGCAGTGAGGAAGGTGACTTCTCAGTCAGTCATCAAATTCTTCAAAGGACTGGTCTGCCGTTTTGGTGTGCCAAACAGAGTCATCACCGACAACGGCACGCAGTTCACAAGCCACACCTTCATGCAGTACATCCGAGACCTCGACAGCAAGGTCTATTTTGCTTCCGTGGCACATCCATGGAGCAACGGCCAAGCGGAGAGGGAAAATGCTGAAGTGTTGCGAGGCTTGAGAACGAAGACCTTTGACAGGCTGCACAAGAGTGGAAGGCGCTGGATTGATGAGTTGCCGGCGATTCTTTGGTCGATCAGAAAGACGCCAAATCGAGCCACTGGCCAGACACCTTTTGCCCTGGTATACGGGGCGGAAGCAGTTCTCCCCACGGAACTCATACACGGGTCACCTTGAGTGCTCGCTTATGATGAGCTTGAGCAAGAGCCGTTGCGCCAACATGACGCGACGCTCCTTGAGGAAGATCATCTTCGGGCGGCTGTAAGAGCGGCACGCTACCAGCAAGCCTTGCGCCGCTACCATAGACGCAAGGTTCATGCCCGAAGCCTTGAGGAAGGCGACATTGTTCTTCGACGCGTTCAGTCAGCCAAGAATTCCAACAAGTTGATGCCGAAGTGGGAAGGCCCTTATCGGGTAATACGAGTCACCAGGCCGGGCGCAGTCTGCTTGGAGACCGAGGATGCCATACCATTGAGAAACTCCTGGAACATCGAGCATCTTCAAAAGTTTTACCCAAAAGGCGCGGCTTGCCGGGCCTCCCGGAAAGCCACCTTTTGTACGAGCTTTGCCGACAAGGCATGTGACCCTCTGTACAAAGCCAGGCGCAGACCCTGAGCATAAATAAATGAAGCGCTGGCGCTCTAAGTTATAGCATGCATGCTAGGTCGAGTCTTGTCCTTGGTTAGGGTTGATAGTGCTTACCGGCGGCTAACCCCTAGCTTAGAGGTCGAGTGTGCGTCTTTATGTTCTTCTCTATCTTCTTTGGTTCACAGGACACATGAGTATCCTTGTGGAGCTGCTTTGGAAGGAAGGAGACGGGCCAACATCCGGACCCCGGCAAGCCAGTATTGCCGGGGGCTACAAGAGCAAAGATCCACCCGCGGCAAGCCAAGGTTGCCGAGGGCTGCAGATTCAGATAAGTTCTCTATCCCTTATCATGCGTTTCGTTATGGACTAAGGTATGTGAAACCTCGTTTTATCCTTAGGCTACCGTGATCCCCTCATTTCGGGCCCTAGGACTCATTTCCTGGGACCGAGTTTGGTCGTAGTCACGACAGCAAGGAAATGAAAAGAGGAGCCTAAGCCCACCTCATCCCTGCCTCCGCCAAGGGCGTGAGAAAGGTCGAGCGGAGTGGGGGGACGGCAAGGCCTGTTGCCGGGCGAGAAAACGTTTATCTTAAAAGTAACAAGGATTTACTCCTTGTCGTGGGTTTTACCTATGAATGAAAAACCCGGCAAACATCCCTTTTTCATTAAAAACATCCTGTACAGGTACAGTTCATACAAAATGAAAAACATGAACAAGGGGATTACAAGTTCTAAAGTTAACAAAGGCCCGAAGGCTTACAAGACTAAAAATAGATAAGATGTCCATAATCCCTTTCTTGTCCCTCTCCTCAGGAAATGGAAAAAGAAAGCAGAAGGGCAAAAGGGGCGCCTAGGCGAGCTATGAGTGGCAGAAGACACCAAGAGGACATCTTGGTGGTCGTCCAAGAGCTGGATGGTGATGACGGCGCTGGAGGCAGAGCTCGAAGACGAGGCGGCAGGACGTCAGTACGCGACGAAGGCGTCGGTGCCTGCGTACTCCGACTTGACGGCCTTGCTGCCCGCCCTCTTTCTCTTTCGTAGCCTCCAACGCCAGCCGCCCAAGGAGACGACCCCAAGAAGTTCAAGGAGACGGCGACGCGGATGATGGGGTCGCCGGTGCCGCTCGGAGTAGTGCCCGACGCCTAATCGGACCCGTCATCCTGCCGCCCGCTAGCCTCGTCGTTGCTGCCATTGTCCTCCTCGCCACTCTCGCTCGAGGAGGAGTCTTCGTCGTCAGAAGAGCTCTCCACACAGCACCTTACGCGAGTCCCAAAGTGCCCGAAGATCTTGATGGAGAGGGGCCACCCTCCATTAGTTCGAAATGGAGAGTGAGCCCATCGGTCAAGCTATGGAGGCGAGCGAAGGTCTTCCACCCTCGGTGGAGATACATGATGTGAGGGGCGGGTAACTCGACGTCGGCCCATGTGCCGCCGTTCCCGCAGCCCCTCATATGCAACCGCAACGCCTGTGGCGGAGCCAGCTCCATCTCCCGCGCGAATTGAGTTGGGAGGCGAAGGCGACGGCGCGGTGGCTGGCGCTGCCTGACGAAGAATTCGCAATGGTTGTCCCCGGCATGGCCCTCCATCGGAGGAGGAACTGCTGGCGGAGGAGAGGCTGATCTGCTGCCCCGTCCTCCTCTTCCCCAAGCGCTACGCCCTCTGCCTCGGCCTCGCCCACGGCCTTGCCCCCTCCCCCTTCCCCTCGCGGCCAGCTCTGCCAACACGGGCTCAGGGGGAGGAGGGACACGTTGTCGAGCGGCGACCCTCGCCGCCACCATTGAAGGATCGGGATTCCCTTTCTCCATGGTGAATGAAAGGAAGGAGCGGAAGCGATGGGAGGTAGAAGATGGAATAATGCGGGGTGCCATCCCCCCTTCCCCCTCTTTATAAAGGAACAGGGTTGGGGTTCGGCCGCCCCGCTCGGCCAATCAAGACACGGGAGGCGCAGGGAACCAAGACCGACCCGCTGCCCCAACCAGCGATGGCCCGGCTTCCCGCCTCCACCGTTTGCCACCCCGAGCGCATGAAAGATGCGTGGCAGACGAGCAGAACCGAGGAGATGGGTGAGGCAACAACTCCCCACCCCGTGATCGAGGGAGTGGACGCCTTAAAGACTCATCCAGTAAATGAGCCACGCCTCCACGCCTCCCTCCCTTTACGGGGAAGGCGCGAGCCGCCTCTTTACTGCGATGTGACGCATGCGTGTGAAAACCGCCCCACGCATGTCACCTACGTCACGCACGCCCCTCCACTCCACGCCGCGCGCGCGGGTCGTGGGAAGCACAGCGCGCGAAAAACCTTACCGCGGTAAAAACCGCCCCACCTGCCCGCGCACTGTTTTGGACCTGACCCAACAACGTGTCGCACTTATGTGTGGCCCAGGCCCGGGGGCTCCTGTTGGTGTACAAAACTAGGGGCACATTTTTGTACCCCTTTACCTGTGCACGGGCAGTTAGAGCCGCGCCCGTGACCACACCGAGCAGAGCAAGGGAGGTAAGCCAAGGTAAGATCGAAGCCCAAGACGAAGCAGAAGCAACGAAGATCAGATGGGCAAAGCAGGTTTCCCCGGCAAGGACCCTTGCCAGGGCACCTCGCCCACGCCAGCCGAGCGAGCCACCCTCGAGCCCACCAACACTCGACAAATGCATTGGACAGGGCTCAGGAGGCACCTCTGTGGTGGCATGCAGATCTTCGTGAAGACAAAGAATAGTCAAGGTCAAATGAGGATAGGAAGGCAGCCATCCTCACCGAAGAAACCCACAAGACCCCCGACAAGATCCTTGCCGGGGACGCCTGCACGCCACGGCAAGACCCTTGCCGGGCCACCCGGCAAGGCCCTCGCCAAGCGCACCAGCAGGGCCACCGTCAGGCCCACACCAGCCAAGTCTCCGCCGCCGTTCGCATGCAGCTGCCGACCCAACCAGCTGGGCAGGCACCTGCGTGGCGACATGCAGCCCTTCATGGAGACTCCACCATCGCGCCACCTCAGCTGCCTGCCTACCTACATGGCACCGCATGCATCGCTGGCCAGGGTGCGCATTGAAGCTCGGAGGAGCAGCGACGGACAGGACGGGCCTCGCCCCGCCCCCGATAAAGTGGAGGGACACCTAAGCCTCGCATTTAATGCGCTTTGTCCTGTAATACCAGGATAACCTCGCAACACTGTTGCCTTTCCACCTCCTGTGTGCCACTGTGGCAACCCCTTTTTCTATAAAAGGAGGCCCAAGTCAACGAGGAGAGGGATTCAGCTTTTTGGATCTCATTACTCACCGTAGCTAGTTCAAGAACTCAGAATACATCCACCAAAGTAGGACTAGGGTTTTACGCATCCTCGCGGCCTGAACCTGGATAAACGAACCACGTGCTCTTTGTTAGACCCTCTCTTCTCTCAACCCCGTGCCCCGCAACCGCAGTAGGGATTCTTGTGATCCCATAGGTGTCATTTCCCACTGACACCCTTAGCGACAAGCCGAGCCTTATAGATGGGCACATTACCATCCACGCCGGTCTTCTTCTTAAAGATCCATTTATTCTCTATGGCTTGCCGATCATCGGGCAAGTCTGTCAACGTTCATACTTCATTTTCATACATGGATGATGGATCCTATCTCGGATTTCATGCCTTCAAGCCGTTTGTTGGAATTCGGGCCCGCCATCGCTTCTTCATAGTTCGAAGGTTCACCGTTGTCTAACAACATGATTTCCAGGACAGGGTTGCCATACCACTCTGGTGCGAACGTGTCCTTGTGGACCTATGAAGTTCAGTAGCACCTTGATCCGAAGTTTCATGATCATCATCATTAACTTCCTCTCTAGTCGGTGCAGGCACCACAGAAACATCTTCCTGAGCTATGCTACTTTCCGGTTCAAGAGGTAGTAGCTCATCAAGTTCTACTTTCCTCACACTTTCTTCTTTCGAGAGAACCTCTTTCTCTAGAAAGGATCCATTCTTGGCAACAAAGATCTTGCCTTCGAGTCTGAGGTAGAAGGTATACCCAATAGTTTCCTTAGGGTATCCTATGAAGACGCATTTTTCCGACTTGGGTTCGAGCTTTTCAGGTTGAAGTTTCTTGACATCACTACAAAAAAATACACTTCCGTGATGATACGTGTTTGTCACAGTAGGTCGCGTTTTTTGTCATGCATGTACATCCATGACGATTTTATGACAGAATCAAGATAGTCATACATGTGCTGTCGTAGAAGTGTTCCATGTCACCAAAATTATCATCACGGAAGTGTTCACTTCCATGATGATAAATCACGCGTCACAGAAGTGCTTTCGTCAAGGGTGACCGACACATGGCATCCACCGTAACGAACACCATTAAGCTGTCGGGTCAGATTTTGGATCTGATAACCCGTTAACAGCCCTGACCAATGGGAAATTTCCACGTGTAAAATTCTGATTGGCCGAAGGGAACACCTGTCAGCTCGTCAGTGGGCCAGATGTCACCCGTCCGTTGGACGAGACATGCCTATGATACGTCGACACATTGCTGGGCCCAACAGAGGCCCATATAGGTAGGCCGGCCTAGTCAAAGGCCCGTAGAATTTAATCGGGTACTAGTGGGCTAGCCCAATAACGGCCTGCTTAATAAAGGCCCATTTACGGCCTGAAGCCAGATCTGGCCCGTTAATTGTTCGCCCAATATTTGGGCCCATTTACGGCCCGAAGCCAGATCTGGCCCGTTAATTGTTCACCCAATATTTGGGCCCATTTGTGGCCCGAAGCCAGATCTGGCCCGTTAATTATTCGTCGAATATTTGGGCCCAACTACAGCCCAGTGACTTTCGGCCTGTTAGAGGCCTGATGTAGACATGGGCCCATTTCAGCCCGGTGTGACTTTCGGCCTGGGAATGGCCCGTGCTGCCCATGGGCCATATATGGTCTGACGGGACATCGGGCCCACTAATGGCCCGTGATAAAGGTGGCAACAGTTAAGCCCAACATGACTTTGGGCATGTTAAAGGCCTGTCGTGTAATTCGGCCCGTTGATGCCTGTGCTAAGCTTTCGGCCTCTTAAAGGCCCATGATATCAGTGGGCCAACTAAGGCCAGAGATATGTTTCGGCCTAGTAATGGCCCGTGAGCTAACTGGGCCCAAAACGGCCCGGTCTACATTTCGGCCTGCTGAAGGCCCATCGACGACTAGTGAAAATTGAGGCCCAACATGCATTTTGGCCTGCTAAAGGCCCGTGGTTTCACCTCGGCCGTAACAGGCCAGTACAATATTCAGCATGTTAATGGCCCAACGCTACCTGGGCCAAACTAAGCGATGGGTCGACAAAAGGCCCAACTAAAATATAGGCTGGTGTAAGTTTGGGCCTGGCGCAATGTGTGAAGGCCCCAACCATTCGGCCCCAAGAAAGATGTAGGCCGGCCCAATTGGTGCCCGCTAAAAACCTGGCCCGTTAGAGTCGAATGTTTCGGTCCGGTCGACTACATCTGATTTTTTTTCAGATAGCGAATGATGGCAGTAACTAGTAGGAATTAAGAACAAACCTACTCTATATAATAAAGAAATTACGGCATAGTAACTAAGAATAAACCTACACTATACAATAAAGGATTTAAGGTATATTACATCCATTGCGCATCGAAGTTCGCCACCAGTGATCATAAAGCGCAACAAAGAAGCAGATTACAAAAACTGGGCACCATTACAGCGTAACAAAATAATACTGAACCGAGACCACTTCCAAGACAGTTCAAGAAAGGTTAGCCTTGCGGGGGAACTGCTGCGCAAGCTGCTGAGCAAGGCTGTGAGACCAGCCTAGCATGTCGGTCATAGCTTCCAGTTGTAGCCGTTTAGCGATGAGGTTCTCATTGGTGTTCTCCTCCATCTTTCTTAGAGATAGGACTTCAAGTCAAAGTTGAGTTGCAGAATGCCTTTCGGCTAGAACTTGGGACTGAAGAAGTCGAACTGATTCAGACAACGAATTCTATGAGCTTGTCTGATTGTTAGTCTCAAGTAACTTGAACACTGCATCAAGACAAGACTTTGGGGTTGTCTCGCTATCTTCAAGATGTTTTGCCTTCTTTGCTACAATATATGTTGGGTTTGTCTCACAGCCTTCAGCAGACTTGTGCATGCCATCAGGCATATCACCCTGAAACAAAGCAGATAGATGACAGGTTTTGCACGTGTATAAACAAATATGATAATTGCTCTATCAATTCTATCCAATTTCAAATTAGAAAATAAAGAGTAAGTTCAAAATATCAATAGCATAATTTGGCATTGTTCACAATGCGGGGAGCTTCACCACACTACTGGATTGCCATTTTAACATAACAAGCATAGATGAAGGGCAAAGAAAATCATTGTATCTATTTTGGATAATGTGCATGGCATGTTGTTCATATCATCAGCCACATCAGTAAGATAAAAACAAGAGATGACAAGGTGCAAATGTGGGCTGCTTCACCACACACTGGATTATAGATCCACAAAAACAAGCATACATATAGGGAGTATTAAGTAATGTGCATGGTATGAATAAGGAATTTGGTTTTACAAGTAAAACTTAGAACTTACGGTTCTTACGAACATGCATTTTGGTAGAAACAGCAAACTAAACAGCAGTAAACGATAGGGAGTATGAGCAAATTAAACAGCAGTTGAGGATAAAGGCTTTAGAAGGAATGACTTACATTAACAGTTAACACCAGCTTTATAATGCCCTTCTCCATGGCAAGGGAAGGATAACTCAAGAATTTCAGCACAGAATCTTCTTCGTAAGCATTGCCTGTACTCTACATTTTGTAGAGAGTAATTATAGATATGATAATACTGGAAGGGATAGAGGATAATGAAGATAAGATGCAGATTGATGCTACATAATCAACTACCAATCCCTGGAAGTACACGCATTACAGGACAAAATATACTGACAAGAGCAAAGGGCAACACTTTTGCACTGGCATTGTCTGTGTATTCTACTTGTTGGTAAGATTAAATATAGATCTAATCTTTTTTTAGTAAATGGTGGGCGAGGGAGATAAGATGCAGAATGCTACAAAATGAACCAATCCCTCTTCCCACAATACAAGAGTGTTTTGAACACTAGTGTACTGTACAAAACGTTCTTATATTATGGGACGGAGGGAGTAGCTGTCAATGTAAGTACAGTGATAGACCACGTTCAGTCCTTACAAGAGGACTGCAGAGCTAAACCTCTTCAAAAGCATTGGGTTGATTCTAAATTTATGTAAGATTCCATACGGATCTTATAATGTCCACCGAATGGACGATTACGAGGCTAACATGTGCAGTGATGCTACATAATCAAACAGCTATGAAAGTAAGAATGGTCCTACAGGGCAAGAGGTACTCACAAGAGCAATGCAGTGTGCAGTATAGTTGCGAGATTCTGTGTTCCCTTGAGAACGAATGTTCTTCTGCTAACAGTTTTCGTACAAGTGAGACATTAAGGCAAATGCAAAAATGTAGTTCAAATTGTGATGTGATATCATAGATAGTACCTTACGCTGCAGCTGAGACCAATGTGTAACAAGATTATTCACTCACCGTCGGATAAATGTAGCACCGGAGACTTTACAGAAATTTCATTCAGAGGATTGCCATCGAAGTGCGCTTGCCTCAGGTAGGAACGATACTTCATCAACGAGTGCTTGAAAAGCGCAACCAACCCTTGCTCGTCATCACAATCCAGTTTGTGCCTCGCCTATTTAAAAGAATGAAATCTTGTGTCTTTGTCAGCAAAAACATATGCAGTAATAACCATCAATAACATTAGTACATTACTTACGCGTAAGTTGCGGAGGAAGACTGGAAATTGTTCTGTGTCTGCGGTATAATCTTTCCATGAAGGAAAGATGCGCACAAAGTTCCTGACAACAACATAAGCTTCGTCTTCTAAACTGGGAAGAAATGGAACAGGGGTCCTATTTGCTGCAATTGGGGCTCTCTCTGGTTCAAAAAGGGATTTGGCAACTGGATTTGGTGTACTCTTTGCTGGAATGGGGGTTTTGCATCGTACAGCTGGTGCTATGTCAACTGGCATAATCATACTGTTTGCTGCAGTTCGGGTCTGCTGAGTTGGGGCATCAGAAATGACCAGTGTAGTAGGGCTAGAGTCTGCTAGAGTTGGGGTATTTTGTGGGTCAGGTGATATTGCAACTACACCTAATGGGCTATTTGATTTATCAGGTGCCACTACCTTTTCCAAATACTTTGCTTGTGCTCCTCCACGATCAGCAATCGCCCTCTTCCTTTTGAACGTCTAATACACAAGAACAGCATTTGAATGGATAAATATGGTATGATGACAGATGAAATATGTATTGAAAATGGATAGGCAGGGCGTATTCACATACACGATGTGTAAACTAAGCTAATGGCAGTTCAACAAAGTAGAAGCAATGCAAAGCATCAGTTGCAGGATATGTGCGAGCAATGTAACCTTGGAAAGTTAGAGCAAGTACCTTGATGGGTGAATAAGATAGGTCATCTTCCTCTGACTCCTCCACTAGGGAGCTACATTGACTTAGGTCTTCTAAACTGGGAAGAAATGAAACAGTGGTCCTATTTGCTGCAATTGAGGCTCTCTCTAGTTCAAAAAGGGATTTGGCAACTGGATTTGGTGTACTCTTTGCTGGAACGGGGGTTTTGTGTCGTACAGCTGGTGCTATGTCAACTGGCATAATCATACTGTTTGCTGCAGTTGGGGTCTGCTGAGTTGGGGCATCAGAAATGACCAGTGTAGTAGGGCTAGAGTCTGCTAGAGTTGGGGTATTTTGTGGGTCAGGTGATATTGCAACTATACCTAATGGGCTATTTGATTTATCAGGTGCCACTACCTTTTCCAAATACTTTGCTTGTGCTCCTCCACAATCAACAATTGCCCTCTTCCTTTTGAACGTCTGATACACAAGAAGAATGGATAGATATGGTATGATGACAGATGGAATATGTACTGAAAATGGATAGGCAGGGCGTATTCACATACATGATGTGTAAACTAAGCTAACGGCAGTTCAACAAAGTAGAAGCAATGCAAAGCATCAGTTGCAAGATATGTGCGAGCAATGTAACCTTGGAAAGTTAGAGCAAGTACCTTGATGGGTGAATAAGATAGGGCATCTTCCTCTGACTCCTCCACTAGGGAACTACAATGACTTAGGTCTCCCTCTAGCTCAGAATCACTGTTAGGATCATATTCTGAGCATGAATCTGTAGGTGGAGAGCGTTTGCATTGCATTGCATCCAGACTTGATTTCAGTCCCTTAATGCCAAGTTTGACAGCCATGGCATTGTTCTGCTTTATTCTTTTCATGCGCGCAAGCTCGTAATCATTATGATGTTGTTCAGAATCTAAGATTCATGAAAACATAAAAAGTAGTCAGATTATCTATGGAATGCATTGCGGATTCAACTCGGAGAGTGTCTCCCTATAAACCCATGCATATGCAAAGTTCACCTCACCAACCGTGTTGACCAGACCACACACAGAAATACAAACCCCTTATGTCTCTATAACAGGCAAGCACACATTTCAAAACTGAAGTAGGAACATTAGAATCATTTGAAATTCGTATTTGAACAAATAAACTAAGCAATTATGAGCGGCGTAATGTTTAGCTTCAAGGGTGGAGTGTTGGTAGTGCAACACAAAGCAAGTAGGCAGATTGTATTCCATGTAAAAGATCGAAACCTATGTAAAAGCTGGAAATGACACTTTCTTTCTATACAATGTAGTGTTTGTTACCCACACATGATGGAAGAGATCACATAGAGAAATACTATTCACTCATGTCTACGATTCCAGTATTTAAAAACAGGGTGGTCCACCCTAAAAGAATATTGACAACAAATATGACAAGGCAAGCATAGATGTAGTGAATCAATCATTTACTTGTGAGCTTACTAGGACAAGTTTGCAGAATTATAACTGCAGTAAGAGACCGTCCAAAATCTGGATGAAGAAGTTTGTCTAGCACTTATTGTTTGCAACTAATCGACGTGAATAATTGGATATTATATCGAATGAGTAAGAAAGACAAGTAAAATTATCAAAAAACCTGGCTTGCAGTAGTAATCTGGGTCAATGTCACTACGACCAACAATCCGAAATGACTAGTTTCTGTTCCAAGGGCCGGAATTTTGAAAACCCTGTGAACTTTAGAGGTACTAAATATTACTGAAATACATGTGAACCATTAAGTGTAGGTAGCACTAAGCACATAACAAACCCTAACGACAGTCCTGCCTAATGAGTAATGAATCAATTAGAAAATGGGTGATGAGGAGTGGCTGCTGAGTGTTGAGGATGTATCTCAGGATAAATCGGGTTGGCTTGGTGGGTGATGCATGCCTGAGCCCTGAACGGACTGGGAAGGTAGGCACGGCGGCGTGCCTGGGCAGCGGTGACGCTGTTGGGCGAGCGGCTCTTGGCCTCCTGTTAGTCCGGCGTCTCCTCCTAGAGTCATGTCGTCTGGGGACGGCAAGTCACCGGCGAGGCAGGCGGCTGGGGGCGAGTAGAGATCGGAAGCGCGCAGCAGAACAGAGGGGAATCGGGGCCTGGGACGACCCAAAATCCCGGGGTGGGCCGGCCCACCGTGGGCACCCTGTAGAGATACACACCCGAGCGACGAACATGCATTTTTGAAACTAATTTAGGAACATTTAGCTGACCAATTAAACAACTATGTTTTAATAATATCATATTCGTATTTGAACAACTAAGCTTGTTTAGCTTGACGGGTGGAGCGGTGTTATTATGACACGAAGCACATATTCTGATCGTATAGTGATCATAAAAGGGGGAAACTCTAAGCATATTTTTTTAGCAAAAGAGGGTTTCCCCTTCGATTTCTATTAAAGAAACCGCCATGGAACCAACATGATCAATTAAACCCTAAGCATGATCAATTAAACCGTATTATGGATGTGCATGGCAGATTTGAAGCTGCAAACCGGAGAAATGATATTTAGCATCCATTGTTTGCTTCGAACTAAGAACTAAATTCTAAGAGCTGAAAAGAAAGTAGAGTAACCAAGTTAAGATCTATTTTTGGTTGAGATCAAAAAGTTGAGGAGATATGAAGTACCACCTCTCTTGCGACGCCGTGTAGGCATCGAGGGTGCGATGGCTGTTGGTGGCATTGAAGCAGATCTGCGACGGTAGACGGGTGCATCGGGGGATAAGTCCCGTTGCGGTGGAAGTGAAGGTCGTGTGAGCGGCCCCAGCAAAGAGGATGACGAGGCCGATGAAGCGAGAGGACGCGATGCAAGGCTATTGGTCCGTCGCCGTGGATGAGAAACGTCCATCTCTAGCAGTGGACGACGCGGTCTTGGTAGGCGCTCCGGCATGGTGGAGGACGGTGGCGATGGATGTGGTGGAGGACGGCGGCGATGGATAGGGTGGCGGACGGAGGGTGGTGTGGGGATGGGGTGTTCTAGCACGGACGGTGTATGAATGGGAAAATGGAGGGAGAGGTACGGGGAACCATGTTTTTGGGACGGGCCTGTCTGAAATATGGGAAAGTTATGAACTTAGCCCCCGTTTAAAATTTGGATGCCTCGTCGGTTGGGGATAGGACGGTAATCTCGCATCTCACCAATATTTTCCCAGAGCAATTTCGGGCGAGGAGAGGGTGATTGGCGCCCATGGTTGGCGCCCACTATGTATGAACGGGCCTGACAGGTAGGGCGGTTGTGTCACATCTGAGTGAAGTTACAAACCTGCCCCTATTGAAAATATTTGCCTACATCGATTTCGGCCGAGTCGAGTTTGTTTTGCCGCCCACCGTGTATGAATGGGGAATGGAGGAAGAAACAGAGGTCTTTCGGATGATCTTGAATCAAATGAGTTTTGCCGCCCATGTTTGACGCCCACCGTGTCGGAATGGGCTCAAAGGCGGTCGTGTCATGTCTAATTGAAGTTACTAACCTACCCCTATTTAGAGCAGTGGAAATCGGGCCGATGGATTGTCCGTGTAATGGTTAGATAGTAATCTCCATCTCCCAAACACTTGGCTTCGGGCAGCCGACGTGTGAGTGGACATTTTGCTGCTTCTTTCGAATTTTGGGACAATAAGCATCCACATTTACCCTGGCAACTAAATTCGAATCCATTTTGTATTCCTATATGAATCTTTATAAATCATTCTATGTGTTTTTATATATCTTCAAAAGGACGACAAAGATGTATTCCACTGTCATATATGAATATGGTTTACAAATGTCGATACTCAAATTCAGAAACTAGAATCCAGTTTAAGGTGAATTCGAATATTTGGAACACTTCATGTTTCAACTCAAATGTCACACGCAGCATAATGTCTACTCCCATTTAGATATGTACACAAGCGATGTATCAAGATTCAAATACCGAGTCAATCAACCAAGGATGTACAGAACTAACATACATATAAACACTTATAGAGTATATGGATCAATAATATCAACTAACATACATAAGCCAGGCCGTTGTACTTTTTTTTGGCTACAACAGCATCCTTTTTTTAGCTAGCATCTTGGCCCTTTCCGATGTGTGCCACTTATGTTCCATCTATACTACTACTATTGCTGAATGCACATTCAGCCCGATTGGCATATTTGTAGGTCTGGCACAGCAATCCAAATGAAATGTCTCCGAGTCTTATCAATTAATACAGACTTGTGCTCAAATAAAATTACAAACCAAAAAACAAAAAAACAATTATTACATGATCTCTAAAACGAATGGTTTGATTGATTACATGAACACACAACACAAAGGTTATTCAACTATGGAAAGAACATTTCACCTATGATTTACCAAGTAGGAATTTAATTTCCTTTTTTCCTTCAGGACCTTAACAACCTGGTCAGTCTCAGCTTGCTTCGTTTTGAAATCCACCAAATATTTAATGGTTGTCTTGAGTACTACTTGTGATTGTGCTGTTTGCTTCCTCAACATGTCAACTTCATCTCTAAGTGCAGAAGTAGAATCTCTTTCTACCACTAGTTTAACCTCTAGAGCATCAGCAGTTGGCAATTCATAATGCACGATTGGGCTGGTGCCACTGCTGTGGGATGATTCAACGTCCATGGGGACCTCGCTCTTTGATCTTGGGCTAACCTATTTTGCCATTAAAGTTCCGATTGGATTCAGAAAAGTTGAAGTTAGCAAAACATCTCAACTGGGAGTTATAACAGCAAACCAGTTAAACAAACAAGGAATTAAAGAGTTTCAATTGGATGCTGAAAAGTAGTTATTAACATCATTGTAACCCGCTGTTGCAGCAGCAAAGCAGTTAAACAAACAAGTAGATATTTAAGTTAAGGCAAACAGGTAATTCTTAACAGTAAGTATCAAACACATAGATAGGCGTAGTCTACAATATGATTAACAGGTTGTGCCATTATGTAATCAGTAGCAAACTAAACTAAGCCAAGCAACGTAATTGAACAATTTTGCAATAAGTGGCTAACTAAAATTCCGAGAAGCAGGTAACTGAACTTACGCTAGTTCTTTGTACAGGCACACTGCAACTTATTTTTCGCTTACAAGGTTGTACGAAGGAGTCCATGGCATCAATTGCTTGCATACGCAGTCCCAATACTTCTTTCTTCCCACACTGCATGGGTAAGTCAAATGGTTAATCTGGTAAGATGGTGCGTCCTTGATATGTTATATGAGGATGTGTAGTCAGAGTAGTTGTAGCCAAACACATCACACTAGCTTTTACTATATATTTCATGCGATTACTTTTGGCATATCGAGATCTAAGCAATCTACAATAGGATGAAAAGACTGGCATCCTTCACAT
Organism: Triticum aestivum; assembly: GCF_018294505.1. Lineage (NCBI taxonomy): Eukaryota > Viridiplantae > Streptophyta > Magnoliopsida > Poales > Poaceae > Triticum > Triticum aestivum. The sequence continues at coordinate 132,569,222 of NC_057803.1, read as the reverse complement.
TATTGGCGAACTCAGTTCATAGAAACAAGCAATTCAACCATTCTGTGGGTAAATTAAAAGCGCCACTAGAATATTTTTCACTATCCAATCATACACGCAAAAAGGGGTGATGCCACCATAGGGGCTGGTATGGGTGGCTGCCTCAGGTGGCTGGAAAGTGTGCACCTAGTTTGAGTCGTCCAAGTTGGCCCATGCTAGTTTTGTTCGTCCCAACGCACGAGCAGGCAATGTAAAAAATGAAGAAAAATGTTTCAATTTGGATGGGCCAATAACATAAGTGCAAGGCAGGCCCTATAGCAGGCTCGTGGCCCAAATGAGCGCCTCCCATATCGATCGACAGCAGGAAAATCCCAATTCATTCGCTCCAGCCTCCAGTCTGGTTCGCTCCTAACCTATCCGCCGCTGGACAGACCGACACAGCACTTCCTCGCGCCCTCGTTGGAGGGAGGTCGCCGGGCTTCAAGCGAACGGAAGGACAAGAAGATGAAGATCCAACCCTGGGTGTAGCCTGCGTGGGAGGCGGCAGCGGCAGCACAGGCATGGCATCGAGCTTGCGCAAACGGACACTCGCAGCTTGCAAGAGTAGCATGCGCAACGAGCAGGTACATCACATCCCTGATTATATCTAATTCAACTCTTCAATTTCTGGCCAATAGTTAAGCCTGACGGTGTTGTAAAACTGCTTGTATGTAGGGAATCTATGAGAAAATGAAACAAATTTCTACTTATTTTATAACTCCCCCAATCAATATTGAACTGACTGAATCTGATGTATCTAATCAAGTTTCCGGTGCAAACATACAAGCTCATGTTGTTCTTGAGCCTGAAGTGTCTAATGAACAGACTGCTAATGAAGGATTTGATGCAAACATTTTACATGCTCCTGGTGATGAACATATAGTGTCTAATGAGGGATCTAATGCAAGCATTTTGCAAGCTCATTGAAAGATTTAGTGTCTAATAATGATCTACTATGTTGAGAGAGACAGAGATTTGCAGGCATTGATGACAAGCAAATTATAGTGCATTTCCATAGCTTGAGGAAACGTCGAGACCATCTACCAGAAAGTCCCTGTATCATGACAACATAGCATAAATACTTTTCTAATATGTTGTTTGAAACTATTGGCATACTTGTGCAGGATAGATATATTGATATGCAGTTTGCGCACTGGTTATACATGCAATTACACTTCGATATTTTCAGCCAGAGAACGAATGATTCAAGCAGGTACAGACCATGTTTGTAGTCCTTGTACACCATGTTGCATTTTGTGTTTTTTGGTGCTTGCATCATTTAGTGTTTATAATCTCAACTACTTTGGATCATTAGCTGGTTTTCAAAGTGCATGTGGCTTCACATTTCTCAAGTTATGTTGATTTCCGGAGTGCAATTGCCTTCGTATTTTTTAAGTTAAATGTTCGCCCCTGGTAACTTGAATTCGTGGATCATCCACTGCACACAAATCATACACAAATGCCAGTACGAATTAAATGAAATGCAGGGACTTACGCTAGCTTGTTGTACAGGCTCATTGCAGCTCTGCTTGCGCTTGGGATGTTCCATGTACAAGTCCATGTTACCACTGGCTTGGATGTGTAGGCCTTGTGCTCCTTACATCCCCCTCTGCATTTTTGACACGGCGAATGGTTGATCAAATAAGAGGAATCGACCTTGATGTTGTACCGGAGGACAGATACTTACAAGGTTATACGAGTGTGCAGGATGTGTACCAGATCCCGTAGTACCATCATGCTTCGCTAAAATATGGATTTGCTTGTTTTAGATGATATCTCCAGAAGAAATAAGAGCTAAAGTCAGAGTTGCATAGGTGTGTAAGCTAATAGAGCAGTGAAAGGATATCCAAACATCGTCAGAACAGTGCACAAGGGAGTGATGTGTGGATACCTAGTTCGGGACGGCATTTGGGCATGCTCGCCTAGCTAGAGTGCGGGTCACTTCAGAGCCATTGAGGGTGATGCACTGGCGTTGGCTGGCCACGCACGGATGCAGATCTTGAGTGGCAGCGGAGCGCTACGATGCAGTGGACCAGACCGTTGGTGAAGCCCCAACGGCCTCGGGGGGCGGAGGTGCGACGATGTGCTCGATGAAGTAGCCCCGGTGAGCTGGGAGACGGCGTCAGTGAAGCGCACCTGATGCGGTGGAACTCGGTGTCTGTGAGGCACATCGGTTGCGGCGGCCGACGTTGTCGGTGGACCAACCGATGTGGTGGACGAGGGCGTAGATGAGGTAGCTCCAATGCGGTGGTGAAGCGCGACTATCGTCTTCATCGTCGTCGTCCGGCACAGAGGTGGGGAATTGTAACGCCCCGAGACCGATGTGCCAGGTGTCTGTCAGTTATTCGCTGTCGTTGTCAGGTCTTTTGCTTGCGTGTTGCATCTTATCATGCCATCATGTGCATTGCATCATCATGTTTTCAAAACTTGCATCCGTCCCGTTCTCCTCTTTCCTTCCGTTGTCCGTCCTGAGCCCAAACACACTTGCACGCGCCCGCGGCATGTCCGAAGTAGTATTTTATAAGTGGCCGGAAAATGTTCTCGGAATGGGTTGAAAGTTGGCGTGTGGTCTTATTATAGTGTAGATAGACCGCCTGTCAAGTTTCATCGCATTCGGAGTTCGTTTGATAGCCCAACCATTAAACTATAGCGGCGATATAGCCGGTCAAACGTCGGATGTTTTGGGTCTCCGGAAACAGTTGCCGGGCTGCACTCCTCTCCTCTCATCTCAGCCCAACCTCTTTTCGTAACCCACTTGCTAGCCCACCTATCTAACCCTCTCCGCTCCGGGTTGTCCGATCGAGATCGAACGGCTCCGAAACGGACTAAAAACCCCAACCCTAGCTCCTCCTGCTATATATAGAAGCCCCCCCTTGCCATTTTTGGCCTTCTCCTTCCTCCTCCTTGAAATCCGCGTCCCCAATCATTAGCCAGCCGCCTCCCACCTCCTCTGCCTCATTTTCCGCGCCGGCCAAGTCCTCCGCCGCCACTTGTCGCGCCTCCATTAGCCCCGCCGCCACCTGACCATGCCCTCCTCCAACCCGGGCGTGCCACGCATCCCGGCCAACCTCCCACCACCGCCAAGCCCGCTAGGACCCGCTTTGGGCCCTGGGAAGCCCATCGGGGCCCAAGCGCTCCGCCGCCGTCGCCCGAATGCTCCACCCCCGAGCGGCGCCGTTCCCGCAAGGAGAGCCCCGACCTCCCATTCGCCCTCGTCGCTGCCTCCCTGCCAACGTCACCGGAGCGTGGCCGCCGACGAGAACCTCCGCCAGGAGAGCCCCGACCCCAGGCAGATCCGCTGCCGCGCCATGTCTCCTTTTCCCTTCTTTATCTCTCTGCCTAACCCCCTCAGTTTTCCTTCCCCGCAGGCCCGCCGCCGCCATGTTCAACCATCGCCGGAGCTCCGCATCATCGTCGTCGTTGGCCAGATTCGGGCCAGGCGCCCCGGATCCCAGCTCCAGCACCACAGATCTGACCTCCCTTTCGCCTTCCCAAGTGGATCCGGCATCCCATGTCGTCCTTGACCGCCGGAACCGCCGTTGCTGCCTTCCCGTGCAAGAGGAGGACGAGCCCCTCACCCTACGTGCCTCCTCTGCCCGCACGTGCATGGGCTCCCGTGTCGCAAGGCCCAGCGCACCCCTCCTGCAGCCCGTCTTGCTCCTCCTTGGACCGGGCCGAAGCCCACTGGGTGAGGCCACTCCCCTGAGCGCCTTCCTTTTTTTTCCCTTGCTGTTGGGCCATGCTCTGTACGCCCAGTTCCGGCCCATGTCATGTTTTTTTTCGTTCTGCGAATTTGTCCAATTTTCCAGAGATGTTAGTTATACAGAAAAACCCCCTAAACTTCATGCATTTAATAACTCCACAACCGTGCATCAGATCTAAATAAATTATATATGAAACTTGCTTAGAATTTCATCTAGTTTCATAATATGCAACTTTCATCTATGTTTAAAATGTTTAAAATGTTGTTTGATTAAATTTGCTAGATGGCATGTTAAAATGATTTATTTCATAACTAAATAACCGTAGCTCGGTTTTTAATAAACTTTATATGTGATTGGGGTAGAAAAATGCCTAGTTTAACATGGTGGCTTCATTTTGCATGCTTAACAACTCTAAAATTATGTTTAGGGCAGAACAGAACCTAACCGAATATATGCACATGAGGAGTTTCCGGATTTGTTGTCTGTTGTTCCCGGCCTCATTTAAACTTGACTAGATGGTATAGTTTTGTTTTGCTTCACCTCTTGCCATGCTAACAACATTTAATCTTGTTGGGTACATAAACAAGATCAAACTAAATAATGGAACGTGGTGTTTCGTCAATATGCAACTCCGTTGCATAATGAGCTCCACTTAATTTGTAGGATTGTTTGTGCACTTTACCATGCCGTGTTTCCTTAAACCGGACATGCATCATATTTGGTTGTTCATCATGCCATGTCTATGTGTTGGTTGTTTACTATGTTGTGTGCTTCTTTCCGGTGTTTGCTTCTTCGGGTTGGATTCGATAACATCGCGTTTGTGAGGAACCGTTCGTCTACGTCCGTTTGTCTTCTTCATGGACTCGTTCTTCTTCCTTGCGGTATTTCAGGCAAGATGATCATACCCTCAAAATCACTTCTATCTTTGCTTGCTAGATGCTCGCTCTTTTGCTATGCCTATGCTGCGATACCTACCACTTGCTTATCATGCCTCCCGGATTGTTGAACCACGCCTCTAACCCACCTTGTCCTAGCAAACCGTTGTTTGGCTATGTTACCGCTTTGCTCAGCCCCTCTTATAGCGTTGTTAGTTGCAGGTGAAGATTGAAGTTTGTTCCTTGTTGGAACATGGAGATGTTGTTCCTTGTTGGAACCTGTTACTTGTTCGGTTATCACAATATATCTTATTTAATTAATGCATCTATATACTTTGTAAAGGGTGGAAGGCTCGGCCTTATGCCTGGTGTTTTGTTCCACTCTTGCCGCTCTAGTTTCTGTCATATCGGCGTTATGTTCCCGGATTTTGCGTTCCTTACATGGTTGGGTAATAATGGGAACCCCTTGACAGTTCGCCTTAAGTAAAGCTCCTCCAGCAATGCCCAACATTGGTTTTACCATTTGCCACCTAGCCTTTTATTTTCCCTTGGGAGTCGCACTCCCGAGGGTCATAATTATTTTACCCCCCGGGCCAATGCTCCTCTGAGTGTTGGTCCAACTTGTCAGCCGCCGGTGGCCACCAGGGGCAACTCTGGGCTGGCCTACCAAAAGTTTGGACGATCCGGTGTGCCCTGAGAAAGACATATGTGCAGCTCCTATCGGGAGTTGTCGGCACATTCGGGCGGTGTTGCTGGTTTAGTTTTACCCTGTCGAAATGTCTTGTTGTACCGGGATACCGAGTCTGATCGGAATGTCTCGGGAGGAGGTTTATTCCTTCGTTGACCGTGAGAGCTTGTGATGGGCTAAGTTGGGACACCCCTGCAGGGTTTTGATCTTTCGAAAGTCGTGCCTGCGGTTATGGGCAGATGGGAATTTGTTAATGTCCGGTTGTAGAAAACCTGAAGTTGACCTTAATTAAAATGAATCAACCGCGTGTGTAACCGTGATGGTCTCTTTCCGGTGGAGTCCGGGAAGTGAACACGGTGTTGGAGTTATGCTTGACGTAGGTTGTTTTAGGATAACTTATTGATCATACTTTTATCGACCGTGCTTTGCCTTCTCTTCTCGCTCTCATTTGCGTATGTTAGCCACCATATATGCTAGTCGCTTGCTGCAACTCCACCTCATACCTTTTACCTTACCCATAAGCTTAAATAGTCTTGATCGCGAGGGTGCGAGATTGCTGAGTCCCCGTGGCTCACAGATACTTCCAAAACCAGCTTGCAGGTGCCGATGAGTCTGTATAGGTGACGCAACCAAGCTCAAGAGGAGCTCGATGAAGATCTTGTCCTTTGTGTTGTTTCGTTCTAGTTGATCAGTAGTGGAGCCCAGTTGGGGTCGATCGGGGACCTTTGTCGCATTTGGGGTTCTTCTTTTATTTTGGTTCCGTAGTCGGACCTTGAGTGTATTTGGATGATGTAATGATTTATTCATGTAATTGTGTGAAGTGGCTATTGTAAGCCAACTATGTAGCTTTCCCTTATGTATTACATGGGTTGTGTGAAGATTACCTCACTTGTGACATTGCTTTCAATGTGGTTATGCCTCTAAGTCGTGCTTCGACATGTGGGAGATATAGCCGTATCGAGGGCGTTACAAGTTGGTATCAGAGCCTTCCCCAACCTTAGGAGCCCCATTGCTTGATCATTTTTAGCGGCCGAGTTGTGTCTAGAAAAATGTTTTGAGTCATTTAGGAACTATATATCGGAGAGTTTAGGAATTCTTTTTACTTCCCAGTCTCCTCATCGCTCTGGTAAGGCATCCTAACGTAGAGTTTTGACTCTTCTCTTCTCAAATTTCACTAAAAAAATTTAGGATCATGTGGGTATCTTGGAATCGTTCCGATGGTTTTATGACGAGAACATTGTCTTGGTGCCTCCTGTCAGGGGTTTTGTGGAAGTGTCCCGGGGAGTTGAGCTCTGAGGTGTTGTCGTCATAATTTTATCGCTGCAGTTCTGGAATACCTGAGTTTAGTACGCCGACATCGAAAATCTCTTTTATGCAGTTCGTTGGTGAGATAACCTCGACGCCACCCAGTACTGGGGCGGGAGTTCGGGAGTATTGCCATAACTTGTATAACGGATGCTTTTCGAAGGTTGAGGTAGACGATTTCCGAAGGTTTCTTGGTTATGTGTTGAAGGATGGATACAGGTGGATGTAGGATTTGCTAGTTTTGGGTGAGATATTATGCTTCCCCTGTATCCCCAACACCTGATTGCATAACCGGAAAATTTTGGGAGTTTCATAAGTGGGAATTCAAGTAGCTCTTAGGATATCTTTCCAACAGAAGTATGATATGAAATTGGGGTTCGACGTCTAGTGGTTCGCCTATTCACGGTCGATTTTACAGTGGTCTCGTTGTGTCTTAAACAGTCCTTGGCTATGCCGACTCGGGGACGCTTCGTATATCATGTGCACTGCCTTGTACATGATGGTGCTGTACGATCGAGCCCGTGTAGGCCCCACCACGAAAACTTCGGACGAAATCTCTATCATATGTTTGTTCCGGCTTATTTTGCAAGTCATAATCCTTTGTTTTTGTTTTTTTGAGTTGTGGTATTCGAGTTGCTTCGAAGTCAAATGTTGATTCTATACCTTTTCCAAGTGGTGTTCTCATATTCCTACGAGAATACTAATCCTTCTCGATCATTGAGTTTGTCATGTCAATCCTTTTCACCGGTGTGCTTCTCCTCAAGTGAATCCGTTCACTTCAACATTCGCAAGACCAATTATCACTTCTTCTCAACGGTGTTTGTTTCATCCGTCTCCAAGTTTCCTTTGTTTTTCCCGCCCACCCACCCTTTTTCTTCAAGGATTTAGATTTCTTAATCAAGTATCCTTTTATTCATATGAAGTCTCTCCATTCTTTTCCGGCAATGTTCTTATCTGGTGATTCTCATGAAGATTCTAACGGAGCTTCAAGTTCGTCTCTCATCACTCGTTTTCTTCTCCAATGGAACCAATTCAAGCTTTCGGTGTTGATCATATTCTTTTCCGTATTTCAATGTTTTCTCATGCCGGTGCAATTCTTAATCGTTCACCTCTCGCTATTATATTGTTCCGGAGTGCTCAAGATATCTCGATGATTCGTGTTTTCCACTCTGCTTTCGTTCAACATATTTCGAGGTTGTTATCCCATTCAAGCCATTTAATTCAACCGGTGCATTCTCTCTTTTAAATCATTGTGTTTCTTTTGAGTGGGCCCTAACCCACAGGTCTTTTCCCAGGATCTTACCTGACTCTTCTTATTTTCCCGGAGGTATTCTCAAATTCTTTTCGAAGTTTGACGTAAGAATGATTTATCATCACTCAAATGTCTTCTCAAGATCTGTCAAAATCTTTTCATCGTTGGCTCAACCTCTTCGTTTTGATTCTTCCGGAGTGTCTAAATAATTCTTGGTGATGTTTCTCATCGTCATTCTTGGATTTTGAAGACTGAAGAAGAGTTTCTCTTTAATCTTGCTCCATTCTCTTCAAGATTCGTGATTCTAGCTTGTTGCCACCCTCTCGTATTTGTTTTGATCATGAGAATTCTTTTCACCTATCCGGAGCAATTCAAGAGTCTTCTCAGTTTGATTATCCGGAGCCCATCATCTCAGAGTTATTCATTCTCAGCTTTCAGCTCTCGTTCCCCAAATCTCACTGGTGCATCATTCAATATTTTTTAATCAGCGCGTGATATCTTTGTTTCAGTTGTATCTAAATTCTCTCAAGCATCTTCATTCATTTGCAAATTCTTCCCGGTGTTTCTTTATCTTCTCTTCATTCATTTTCAATTCCTTCGGTGGTTCGCTCAATTGTTCTCTTCCTTCTTCATCATATCAATTCATTCGTTGTTTCAATCCTACCGGTGGTCCATTAAGTTTATGTTATATCTCTTTTAATCCTTGATACGAGAATGAGTAGTATGCCAAATCCATTTTTTGTCATCAATTTAATTGGTGAAGGATAAGCATAATGTAATTCTTATTCTTGTTGCATCGACTGAACTCAATTCCCTATTCCGGAGGCTCATCAAATTCTTGATTTCTTTTGTTCATCTTTCTTTTCCCCGAGTTCCAAGTTCTCTCAATTATTTCACCACGGAGATCCATCTAAATCATTACAAGGTTTCACCTTGTGTTTCCAACTTCTCTTTCTTTTCGCTATCCTTTTGTACCAGAGTTCTTCATGGAGGTTCTACATGATGGTTCATCAAGGATTTAATTCCTTCTCGAAGTTTTTCATCGAGATTCGTTTCTAATGAGCTCAAACATTCTTCATCTTGCTATCCGGAGTGCAATTCTTTCAACCATATCATTTGAGCTGGTATTATGTCATTCTTGATAATTTGAGTTCATGTTTCATGATTCACATGTTGTTAAGAATGAGGTATTTCAAATCCACCAACCTCTTTATTGGATTTATCTGGTGTCATGTTTCACCTAAAGCTTTCTCTAAGGTTTGTTGCTATTATGGTGCTTATAAATGATCCAAGTTCTTCATTTATCATTCCCGGTGCGATATACTTTCTCGCCAATTTGTTCATATCAATCCAATTCTTTTTCTGTGAGTGGCAGGTTGTCACCTCATAATTCGAGATGTATTCCATAAGACCATATCAAGATTATTCTTTTCATTGTTGGTTTTTCCAACAACTCCGTTCTAGCCTTTGTTGTAAGCGTGCTACCTCGAGATCTTGTTTTCCTTTGTTCACCCCATTCCATTCTTTCTTTTGTTCCGGAGGCATTGTGATGGTGCTATCTTCAACATTTCCTCTTGTTCTTGCCAGGACCTTGTTCCTTTATTGCTTATACATTTAACCGGAGAGTTGTGCCCCTTTGTTCAAGCTCTTTTCTTCCTATCTAGTCTTTCATCTCTTTTCAACCGGAGTGCTGTCAGAATTCGTTCTTCCTTGTTTCTTTTTCTAACGGAGTGTTTTCAACTTCATTCATCTTCGTTGTATTTTTTTTCTCGTATGGCTTAACCTTTGCAAGGTTCTTTGGCTTCACTAGTTTGTCAATGAAGCAACTTAGTTTTACCTCTCCTCTTTTCTCTTCCGTTGTCCCTCCGGTGCCATTCTAGATCTCGGGACGAGATCCTCTCGTAGTGGTGGAGTGTTGTAACACCCCGAGATCAATGTGCTAGGTGTCCGTCAGTTATTCGCTGTCGTTGTCAGGTCTTTTGCTTGCGTGCTGCATCTTATCATGCCATCATGTGCATTGCATCATCATGTTTTCAAAACTTGCATCCGTCCCGGTCTCCTCTTTCCTTCCGTTGTCCGTCCTGAGCCCAAACACACTTGCACGCGCCCGCGGCATGTCCGAAATAGTATTTTATAAGTGGCCAGAAAATGTTCTCGGAATGGGTTGAAAGTTGGCGTGTGGTCTTGTTATAATGTAGATAGACCGCCTGTCAAGTTTCATCGCATTCGGAGTTCGTTTGATAGCCCAACTGTTAAACTATAGCGGCGATATAGCCGGTCAAACGTCGCATGTTTTCGGTCTCCGGAAACAGTTGCCGGGTTGCACTCCTCTCCTCTCATCTCAGCCCAACCTCTTTTCGTAACCCACTTGCTAGCCCACCTATCTAACCCTCTCTGCTCCGGGTCGTCCGATCGAGATCGAACGGCTTCGAAACGGACTAAAACCCCCAACCCTAGCTCCTCCTGCTATATATAGCAGCCCCCTTGCCATTTTTGGCCTTCTCCTTCCTCCTCCTCGAAATCCGCGCCCCCAATAGTTAGCCAGCCGCCTCCCACCTCCTCTGCCTCGTTTTCCGCGCCGGCCAAGTACTCCGCCGCCACTTGTCGCGCCTCCATTAGCCCCGCCACCACCTGACCGCGCCCTCCTCCAACCCGGGCGTGCCATGCATCCCGGCCAACCTCCCACCACCGCCAAGCCTGCCAGGACCCGCTTCGGGCCTGGGAAGCCCATCGGGGCCCAAGCGCTCCGCCGCCGTCGCCCGAATGCTCCGCTCCCGAGCGGCGCCGTTCCCGCAAGGAGAGCCCTGACCTCCCATTCGCCCTCGTTGCTGCCTCCCTGCCAACGTCGCCGGAGCGTGGCCGCCGACGAGAACCTCCGCCAGGAGAGCCCCGACCCCAGGCAGATCCGCTGCCGCGCCATGTCTCCTTTTCCCTTCTTTATCTCTCTGCCTAACCCCCTCAGTTTTCCTTCCCCGCAGGCCCGCCGCCGCCATGTTCAACCATCGCCGGAGCTCCGCATCATCGTCGTCGTCGTTGGCCAGATTCGAGCCAGGCGCCCCGGATCCGAGCTCCACCACCACAGATCTGACCTCCCTTTCGCCTTCCCAAGCGGATCCGCCATCCTATGTCGTCGTTGACCGCCGGAACCGCCGTCGCTGCCTTCCCGTGCAAGAGGAGTACGAGCCCTCACTCTACGTGCCTCCTCTGCCCGCACGTGCATGGGCTCCCGCGTCACAACGCCCAGCGCACCCCTCCTGCAGCCCGTCTTGCTCCTCCTTGGACCAGGCCGAAGCCCACTGGGTCAGGCCACTCCCCTGAGCGCCTTCCTTTTTTTCCCTTGTTGTTGGGCCATGCTCTGTACGCCCAGTTCCGGCCCATGTCATGTTTTTTCCATTCTGGGAATTTGTCCAATTTTCCAGAGATGTTAGTTTTACAGAAAAACCCCCGAAACTTCATGCATTTAATAACTCCACAACCGTGCATCAGATCTAAATAAATTATATATGAAACTTGCTTAGAATTTCATCTAGTTTCATAATATGCATCTTTCATCTATGTTTAAAATGTTTAAAATGTTGTTTGATTAAATTTGCTAGATGGCATGTTAAAATGATTTATTTCATAACTAAATAACCGTAGCTCGGTTTTTAATAAACTTTATATGTAATTGGGGTAGAAAAATGCCTAGTTTAACATGGTGGCTTCATTTTGCATGCTTAACAACTCTAAAATTATGTTTAGGGCAGAACAGAACCTAACCGAATATATGCACATGAGGAGTTTCCGGATTTGTTGTTTGTTGTTCCCGGCCTCATTTAAACTTGACTAGATGGTATAGTTTTGTTTTGCTTCACCTCTTGCCATGCTAACAACATTTAATCTTGTTGGGTACATAAACAAGATCGAACTAAATAATGGAACGTGGTGTTTCGTCAATATGCAACTCCGTTGCATAATGAGCTCCACTTAATTTGTAGGGTTGTTTGTGCACTTTGCCATGCCGTGTTTCCTTAAACCGGACATGCATCATACTTGGTTGTGCATCATGCCATGTCTATGTGTTGGTTGTTTACTATGTTGTGTGCTTCTTTCCGGTGTTTGCTTCTTCGGGTTGGATTCGATAACGTCGCGTTCGTGAGGAACCGTTCGTCTACGTCCGTTTGTCTTCTTCATGGACTCGTTCTTCTTCCTTGCGGGATTTCAGGCAAGATGATCATACCCTCGAAATCACTTCTATCTTTGCTTGCTAGATGCTCGCTCTTTTGCTATGCCTATGCTATGATACCTACCACTTGCTTATCATGCCTCCCAGATTGTTGAACCAAGCCTCTAACCCACCTTGTCCTAGCAAACCGTTGTTTGGCTATGTTACCGCTTTGCTCAGCCCCTCTTATAGCGTTGTTAGTTGCAGGTGAAGAATGAAGTTTGTTCCTTGTTGGAACATGGAGATGTTGTTCCTTGTTGGAACCTGTTACTTATTGGGTTATCACAATATATCTTATTTAATTAATGCATCTATATACTTGGTAAAGGGTGGAAGGCTCGGCCCTATGCCTGGTGTTTTGTTCCACTCTTGCCACCCTAGTTTCCGTCATATCGGTGTTATGTTCCCGGATTTTGCGTTCCTTACGCGGTTGGGTAATAATGGGAACCCCTTGACAGTTCACCTTAAGTAAAGCTCCTCCAGCAATGCCCAACATTGGTTTTACCATTTGCCACCTAGCCTTTTCTTTTCCCTTGGGAGTCGCGCTCCTGAGGGTCATCATTATTTTACCCCCCGGGCCAGAGCTCCTCTGAGTGTTGGTCCAACTTGTCAGCCGCCGGTGGCCACCAGGGGCAACTCTGGGCTGGCCTACCGGAAGTTTGGACGATCCGGTGTGCCCTGAGAAAGAGATATGTGCAACTCCTATCAGGATTTGTCGGCACATTCGGGCGGTGTTGCTGGTTTAGTTTTACCCTGTCGAAATGTCTTGTTGTACCGGGATACCGAGTCTGATCGGAATGTCTCGGGAGGAGGTCTATTCCTTCGTTGACCGTGAGAGCTTGTGATGGGCTAAGTTGGGACACCCCTGCAGGGTTTTGAACTTTCGAAAGCCGTGCCCGCGGTTATGGGCAGATAGGAATTTGTTAATGTCTGGTTCTAGAAAACCTGAAGTTGACCTTAATTAAAATGAATCAACCGCGTGTGTAACCGTGATGGTCTCTTTCCGGCGGAGTCCGGGAAGTGAACACGGTGTTGGAGTTATGCTTGATGTAGGTTGTTTTAGGATCACTTCTTGATCATACTTTTATCAACCATGCTTTGCCTTCTCTTCTCGCTCTCATTTGCGTATGTTAGCCACCATATATGCTAGTCGCTTGCTGCAACTCCACCTCATACCTTTTACCTTACCCATAAGCTTAAATAGTCTTGATCGCGAGGGTGCGAGATTGCTGAGTCCCCGTGGCTCACAGATACTTCCAAAACCATCTTGCAGGTGCCGATGAGTCCGTACAGGTGACGCAACCAAGCTCAGGAGGAGCTTGATGAAGATCTTGTCCTTTGTGTTGTTTCGTTCTAGTTGATCAGTAGTGGAGCCCAGTTGGGGTCGATCAGGGACCTTTGTCGCATTTGGGGTTCTTCTTTTATTTTGGTTCCGTAGTCGGACCTTGAGTGTAGTTGGATGATGTAATGCTTTATTAATGTAATTGTGTGAAGTGGCGATTGTAAGCCAACTATGTATCTTCCCCTTATGTATTACATGGTTTGTGTGAAGATTACCTCACTTGCGACATTGCTTTCAATGCGGTTATGCCTCTAAGTCGTGCTTCGACACGTGGGAGATATAGCCGCATCGATGGCGTTACAGGAATGGTGGGGAAAGAGACGAGACGGGGGGCGATTCGAGGGTTGGCGGCGAATTAGGGATTTGAGCAAAATCTGGGCGTGGAAGGGGACGGTGGAGAAGGGAGATTTTGCAGGGCTGGAATTGGGGCCGCAAGATATTTCAATCTGAAACATGGAAGCGCGAACTTATCTGCAGGGGTGGGTGGCTGGGTGCGACACACGCGACCACCCCGACAGGACTATGCTTTGGTGCCTTAAGGCACCTGCCTTTGTGTCCATGACATGTGGGCCCAACAGGTGGCTGGCCCACATGTCAGTGACCCAAAGGCAGTTGCCTTTAAGGCACCGAAGCAGCGTCCACCCCGACACGACCCTGGTCTGCCTGGTGCGCCTACATTTGAGAATGCAAACGAATCTTCTTTCATTTGCAAACGAATCTGTATGTATTACCATGCCCGTGTTTTCCTTGCAATAATTAGTCATTTGAAACGAGATACTCCATCCGTTCACTTTTGTAAGTCGTTTCAGACAACTTAAAATGTATTGTTTTGCACATTGTTTGAAATGTCTTCAAGGTCTTATAAAAGTGAACAGAGGGAGTACTATAAATTAATTAATGAGGAGTTTTTTGAAAAAAAATGAAACGGTACCCACGCTAACGTGGATTAGAGTGTGTTTCACATAATTAGTTATTTGAATTAGAGTGTATGTCACATAGTTAGTTATTTGAATTAGAGTGTGTGTCACGTAGCAGTTGATGACCCACAAGTATAGGGGATCTATCGTAGTCTTTTCGATAAGTAAGAGTGTCGAACCCAACGAGGAGCAGAAGGAAATGATAAGCGGTTTTCAGCAAGGTATTCTCTGCAAGTACTGAAATAAGTGGTAACAGATAGTTTTGTGATAAGATAAGTTGTAATGAGCAACAAGTAACAAAAGTAAATAAAGTGCAGCAAGGTGGCCCAATACTTTTTGTAGCAAAGGACAAGCCGAAACAAACTCTTATAATAGGAAAAGCGCTCCCGAGGACACATGGGAATATCGTCAAGCTAGTTTTCATCACGTTCATATGATTCACATTCGGTACTTTGATAATTTTATATGTGGGTGGACCGGTGCTTGGGTGCTGTTCTTACTTGAACAAGCATCCCACTTATGATTAACCTCTATTGCAAGCATCCGCAACTACAACAAAAGTATTAAGGTAAACCTAATCATAGCATGAAACATATGGATCCAAATCAGCCCCTTACGAAGCAACGCATAAACTAGGGTTTAAGCTTTTGTCACTCTAGAAACCCATCATCTACTTATTAGTTCCCAATGCCTTCCCCTAGGCCCAGATAATGGTGAAGTGTTATGTAGTCGACGTTCACATAACACCACTAGAGGCTAGACAACACACATCTTATCAAAATATCAAACGAATACCAAATTCACATGACTACTAATAGCAAGACTTCTCCCTTGTCCTCAGGAACAAACGTAATTACTCACAAAGCATATTCATGTTCATAATAAGAGGGGTAATAATATGCATATAGGATCTGAACATATGATCTTCCACCAAATAAACCAACTAGCATCAACTACAAGGAGTAATCAACACTACTAGCAACCTACTAGCACCAATCACGGACTTTGAGACAAGAATTGGATACAGGAGATGAACTAGGGTTTGGAGATGAGATGGTGCTGGTGAAGATGTTGATGGAGATTGCCCTCCCCCGATGAGAGGAGCGTTGGTGATGACGATGGTAATGATTTCCCCCTCACGGAGGGAAGTATCCCCGGCAGAACAGCTCTGCTAGAGCTCTAGATTGGTTCCGCCAAGGTTCCGCCTCGTGGCGGTGGAGTCTCGTCCCGAAAAGTTCCCTCTTATTTTTTTTCTCATCGAAAGACTTCATATAGAAGAAGATGGACGTCGGAGTGCCACCAGGGGGCCCACGAGGTAGGGGGGCGCGCCCCCACCCTCGTGAGCAGGGTGTGGGCCCCCTGGCCTTCATCTTTGGCGAGGATTTTTCTTTATTTATTTTAAGATGTTCCATGGAGTTTCAGGACTTTTGGAGTTGCGCAGAATAGGTCTCTAATATTTGCTCCTTTTCCAGCCCAGAATTCCAGCTGCCGGCATTCTCCCTCCTTATGTAAACCTTGTAAAAGAAGAGAGAATAGCCATAAGTATTGTGACATAAAGTGAAATAACAGTCCATAATGCAATAAATATCGATATAAAAGCATGATGCAAAATGGACGTATCAACTCCCCCAAGCTTAGACCTCGCTTGTCCTCAAGCGAAAAGCCGATAACAATAAATATGTCCTCATGTTTAGAGGTAGAGGCATCGATAAAAATAAAATACGGACATGAAGGCATCATGATTATTCTCATAGCAGCAACATATATAGATTTTGTCATATGATTACTTATGTTCAAGTGATGATCTATTCACAATGCAGAAGTATAAATCATAAACCTTATTGGGCTCCGACAAACTATACTCTCAGTCATTGAAGCAATTGCAATTTATCATAACATCGGAAAGAGTCTATGTCAGAGCTTAAAAGCAAGTCCACATACTCAACTATCATTTAGTCCTTCATAATTGCTAACACTCATGCAATACTTGTGGTTACGGAGTTTTAATCGGACATAGAGAAATATAGGGGCTTATAGTTTTGCCCCACAACCTTTTACCTCAAGGATAATGTCAACAATAATGGTTCATGCTCCCCTACATCCAATTAGATATATATATATCATGTTCTTTCCAACATGTTGAGCTTGCCAAAGGATAAAATGAAAAAGAAAAGGTGAAGATTACCATGACTCTTGCATAAGGTAGAAGATAATAATAAAGGATAGGCCCTTCGCAGAGGGAAGCAGAGTTTGCCATGCGCTTTTATGGTTGGATGCATAAAATCTCAATGCAAAAGAACGTCACTTTATATTGCCCCTTGTGATATGAACCTTTATTATGCAGTCCATCGCTTTTATTACTTCCACATCACAAGATCGTATAAAGCTTATTTCTCCCACACCAATCAATCATACATATTTAGAGCAATTTTTATTGCTTTGCACCGATGACAACTTACTTGAAGGATCTTACTCAATCCATAGGTAGATATGGTGGACTCTCATGGCAAAACTGTTTTAAGGGTATTTGGAAGCACAAGTAGCATTTCAACTTGGTGCTGAGAATTTGGCTAGAATGAGGGGGAAAGGCAAGCTCAACAAGTTAGAGGATCCATGACAACATACTTTATCTTAGATATAAGAAAGACATAACTCATTATGTTGTCTTCCTTGTCCAACATCAACCCTTTAGCATGTCATATTTTAATGAGTGCTCCCAATCATAAAAGATGTCAATGATAATATATCTATATGTGAAAACCTCTCTTTCCTTATTACTTCCTATTAATTGCAACAATGACCAAAGCTATGTCTGCCAACTCCCAACAACTTTTAATCATCATACTCTTTCTATGTGAAGTCATTACTCTCAATAAGATCAATATGAACTTTTTGTTTCTTTTTATTCTTTTCTTCTTTCTTTTATTCACCCAAGATCATGGCAAAATAATCAAGCCCTTGACTCAACACTAATCTTTATTATATATAGCTCACGGACTCAATTACATAGAGAGATCAAAAAGCAAAACTCAAAACTAGATCATGCCATAAACTTTATTCTACTAGATCAAGATACTACTAATAGGATCGAACTAAGAAAAAAACGGTAAAGATAGGAGTTGTGATTGTGATACGATACCGGGGCACCTCCCCCAAGCTTGGCAGTTGCCAAGGGGAGTGCCCATACTCATGTGATTATATCTCCTTTGTCGGTGAAGAAGGTGGTGGTGATGTTGGCTTAGTTGATGGCTTAGGCTTCTCCCTTAATTTGTGCTTGAGGACGGCATTTTGATCCCTCGGATCATCAATCTCCCACTCCAGGGTTAATATCTTTTTTGCATAGGTCCTGCTTATTTTCCTGCAAGAGACGAAAAGGGATAAACTCGAACTTGGGTTTCTTTACCCTATCAGGGAGACTTGACTTTTTGAACTCCACGTGCATGTCCCCAAGTTGAGGTAATGGTGCTTCCTCTTCATCTGAGCTCGTCTCCTCCTTCCCCTTGGGTTCATAGTCCTCTTCTTCCTCCGTGGTCCATCCATCGTGTTCCACATCTCCATAGACCTTTGGATTTCCTCAGTAATCATCCACATAGCTTTCTCCTTCTGAATCCTGGGAAGACATGTTGATTTAATCTGCAACGGGACAGCTCGAAATGAAAACAAAGGATATTTGCGTGATACGGGAGTCAAAACCTTCGGGAGGTTATATAATGAATTTTTACCGACCAAAATACGTATCGTGCAGGAAAACGGAATCCGGAAGGCGCACGAGGTGATCACGAGGTAGGGGGCGCGCCCACCATGCTCGTGGAGCCCTCGTGTCCTTCTCGGACTGCTACTTATTTTTCTATTTTTCTAAATATTACAAAACGGAGAAATATTGCCTTAAAAATTGTTTTGGAGTCGGTTTACTTACCCTACCACATACCTATTCCTTTTTGGAGTCTGAAACGTTCCGGAAAGTGTCCCTTATGTATTCCTCCGGGGTTACGGTTTCAATAATATTGGTTTCAACATTTATGGGATTACCTGACATATAATGTTTGATTCTTTAACCGTTTACCACCTTCGGATTTGTGCCCTCGAAGTTGTTGATTTTCATGGCACCAGAACGATAGACCTCTTCGATAACGTAGGGGCCTTCCCATTTAGAGAGAAGTTTTCCTGCAAAAAATCTTAAACGAGAGTTGTATAGCAATACATAATCACCTACATTAAACTCATGCTTTTGTATCCTTTTGTCATGCCATCTTTTAACTTTTTCTTTAAACAACTTGGCATTTTCATAAGCTTGGGTTCTCCATTCATCAAGTGAGCTAATATCAAATAACCTCTTCTCACTGGCAAGTTTAAAATCATAGGTAAGCTCTTTAATAGCCCAATATGCCTTATGTTCTAGTTTGAGAGGTAAGTGACATGATTTTCCATAAACCATTTTATACGGAGACATACCCATAGGATTTTTGCATGCAGTTCTATAAGCCCATAATGCATCATCAAGTTTCTTGGACCAATTCTTTCTAGACCTATTAACAGTCTTTTGCAAAATTAATTTGAGCTCTCTATTGCTCAACTCTTCTTGACCACTAGACTGAGGGTGATAAGGAGATGCAATTCTATGATTAACATCATATTTAGCAAGCATTTTTTATGGAAAGCACCATGAATAAAGTGTGAACCACCATCAGTCATTAAATATCTAGGGACTCCAAACCTCGGGAAAATAACTTCCTTAAGCATTTTAATTGAAGTGTTATGATCAGCACTACTAGTTGGAATAGCTTCTACCCACTTAGTAACGTAATCAACAGCAACTAAAATATGTGTGTATCCATTAGAGGCAGGAAAAGGTCCCATATAATCAAAGCCCCAAACATCAAATGGTTCAATAACAAGTGAATAATTCATAGGCATTTCTTGACGTCTACTAATATTACCAATTCTTTGACATTCATCACAAGACAAAAGAAACTTACGGGCATCCTTGAAGAGAGTAGGCCAATAAAAACTAGATTGCAATACCTTATGTGCAGTTCTATCTCCAGCGTGGTGTCCTCCATAAGCCTCGGAATGACACTTGTGTAGGATCTGTTCCTATTCATGCTCAGGTACACAACGTCTAATAACACCATCTACTCCTTCTTTATAAAGATGTGGGTCATCCCAAAAGTAATGTCTTAAATCATAGAAAAACTTTTTCTTTTGCTGGTATGTGAAGCTAGGTGGTATAAACTTAGCAACAATATAATTAGCATAATCAGCATACCATGGAGTACTATGAGAGGTACTTATAACATTTAATTGTTCATCAGGAAAGCTATCATTAATAGGTAGTGGGTCATCAAGAATATTTTCTAACCTAGACAAGTTGTCTGCAACGGGGTTCTCAGCTCCCTTTCTATCTACAATATGCAAATCAAATTCTTGTAGCAAGAGAACCCATCTAATAAGTCTAGGTTTAGCATCTTTCTTTTCCATAAGGTATTTAATAGCAGCATGATCAGTTTGAATAGTTACTTTAGAATCAACAATATAAAGTCTGAACTTATCACAAGCAAATACAACTGCTAAAAGCTCTTTTTCAGTAGTAGCATAATTTCTTTGAGCATTGTCTAGAGTCTTACTAGCATAATGAATAACATTTAATTTCTTATCAACTCTTTTCCCTAGAACAGCACCTACAGCATAATCACTAGCATCACACATAATTTCAAAGGGTAAATTCCAATCAGGTGGCTGAGCAACAGGTGCAGAGACTAATGATTTCTTAAGTATTTCAAATGCTTCTACACAATCATCATCAAAGACAAATGGTATATCTTTTTGCAATAAATTAGTCAGAGGCCGAGAAATTTTTGAGAAGTCCTTAATGAACCTCCTGTAAAAGCCGGCGTGACCAAGGAAACTTCTTATACCTTTGATGTCCTTGGGACATGGCATCTTTTCAATAGCATCAACCTTGGCTTTATCAACTTCAATACCTCTTTCAGAAAATTTGTGCCCCAAGACAATACCTTCATTAACCATAAAGTGGCACTTTTCCCAATTGAAGACAAGATTAGTTTCTTCACATCTCTGCAAAACTTTGATCGATCACAATACCTTCATTAACCATAAAGTGCCCCAAGACAAAGTCATGCTTGTTGAGTCCTTAGGATACAACCTTATGTCTGTCTCAATGCTTTGTGATCTTGATATGGTTGTTGTCTTCGGCAAGTACCGTTGTGTTGTGATTATGGAAGCTGACAATTCCAAAGTCTTCGAAGGATTTAGGAGAGGAGACCTGTATATTGTTGATTTCTCTATAGGACCACAACCAGTCGTGTGCTTACTTGCAAAAGCTTCAGAAGGTTGGCTCTGGCATCGACGACTTGGTCATGCAGGCATGAGGAATTTGCACACGCTTGCAAAGAAAAAGCATGTCATTGGCATCAAGAATGTCAAATTCCTCAAGGATCACCTATGCGGAGCCTGTGAAGCTGGGAAGATGACCAAGGCCAAGCATCCAGCGAAGACTATCATGACCACCACTTGCCCATTTGAATTGCTTCACATGGATCTCTTTGGTCCTAATTATTATTCTGCTATCTCAAATGAAGCATCTCAATATGGCTTCGTTATTGTTGATGATTATTCTCGTTACACATAGGTGCACCTTGTTACTTACAAACATGAAGTGCAGGAAGTCTTCAAACGATTTTCCTCGAGGGCTTCAACCAACTTTGGTGTGAAGATCAAGCACATCAGAAGTGACAATGGCACTGAGTTCAAGAATTCTGGTCTCGATGACTATCTTGATGAACTTGGTATCACTCATGAGTTATCTACTCCTTACACTCCTCAGCAGAATGGCGTCGTGGAGTGCAAGAACAGGACTCTTGCTGAGATGGCTCGCACTATGCTTGATGAATACAAAACGCCTCGTCATTTCTAGACTGAGGCAATTGATACTGCGTGCCACATCATCAACAGAGTATATCTTCACAAATTCTTCAAAAAGACTACCTATGAACTCCTCACTGATAAGAAACCCAATGTAAGTTATTTCAAAGTCTTCGGTGCTAAATGTTGGATTAGAGATCCTCATCACAACTCAAAATTTGCACCGAAAGCACGTGAAGGTTTTATGCTTGGTTACGGAAAGGACTCGCACACCTACAGAGTCTTCAACAACGTTATTCACAAAGTTGTTGAAACTGTAGATGTGCGGTTCGATGAAACCAATGGCTCGCAAAGAGAGCACCTACCTACTGTGATAGATGAACCAGCACCTGAGGAAACTATCAAGTTCAAGGCTACTGAGGATGTCATTCCTACTGAAGAATCTGCTGAAGAATTCATTCCAGAACATGAAGAACGTCGAGCTAATGCACCTGAAGAAAATGCTGAAGAAAATGATGCTGAAGAAAATGCTGATCAAACTCTTCAACAACAACCAGCTCATCCTCGCATTGCAAAAGAAGTGCAAATTGAAAAGATCATCAATGACATCAAAGCGCCAGGTCCTCTCACATGCTCAAAAGCTTCACATTTGTCTAACTCTTGTGGGAAGTATGCTTTTGTCTCTATTACAGAGCCCACTAAGGTAGATGAAGCATTTCTGGAGCCTGAGTGAATTCAGGCCATGCAAGAAGAATTACATCAGTTCGAGCTCAACAATGTCTGGGAACTGGTCAAACGTCCAGATCCTCGCAAGCACAATATCATCGGCACAAAGTGGATCTACCGCAACAAGCAAGATGAAAATGGCCTTGTGGTGAGGAATAAGGCACGACTTGTAGCTCAAGGCTACACACAGGTTGAAGGAATTGATTTCGATGAAACTTTTGCACCTGTTGCTAGATTTGAGGCTATTCGCATATTACTTTCTTATGCTAACCATCATGATATCACTCTATATCAAATGGATGTGAAAAGTGCATTCCTCAATGGTAAGCTTGAGGAAAAAGTATATGTTGCTCAACCCCCAGGTTTTGAAGATCCAAAGAATCCTGACAAAGTCTTCAGACTCAACAAGGCCCTCTATGGCCTCAAGCAGGCCCCACGGGCTTGGTATGATACTTTGAAGGAACTCTTCATGAAGAAAGGCTTCAAACCCGGTTCACTCGACCCTACTCTTTTCACTAAATCTTATGATGGTGAATTGTTTGTGTGCCAAGTATATGTTGATGATATTATCTTTGGTTGTACTGACCAACGTTATAGTGATGAATTTGCCTATATGATGAGTGAAGAATATCAAATGTCTAGGACGGGAGAGTTGAAATTCTTCTTAGGTCTTCAAATTCGTCAACAACACAATGGCGTATTCATATCTCAGGAGAAATACCTCAAGGATGTACTGAGGAAATTTGGCATGCAAGATTGCAAAGGCATCAAAATTCCTGTGCCCACAAATGGCCATCTGTGCACTAATGAAAATGGTATTGACTTCGATCATAAGGTATATTGCTCCATGCTAGGTTCCTTATTATACTTATGTGCATCTAGGCCAGATATAATGCTTACTGTTTGCATGTGTGCCCGATTTCAAGCTGCACCGAAGGAATCACACCATAAGGCTGTGAAGCATATTCTTCGATATCTAGCTCACACACCAACACTTGGATTATGGTACCCCAAGGGCTCGGTTTTTTATCTTGCTGGATATTCTGACTCTGACTATGCTGGTGATCGTGTGGATCGCAAGTCAACATCTGGTACATGTCATTTCCTCGGACGATCTTTGGTCTGTCGGTCCTCGAAGAAACAGAACTGCGTATCACTATCTACTGCTGAAGCTGAGTACATTGCCGCTGGTTCTTGATGTGCCCAATTGCTATGGATGAAGCAAACTCTCAAGGACTACGGCGTCAACATGAAGAATGTACCTCTCTTCTGTGACAATGAGAGTGCCATCAAGATTGCTCACAACCCAGTTCAGCACTCGAAGACAAAGCACATTCAGATTCGTCATCATTTTCTTCGTGATCATGTGTTGAAGGGCGACATTTCTATTGAGCATGTGAAGACTGAAGAACAGCTAGCCGATATCTTCACAAAGCCCTTGGATGAGAAGAGATTTAGCAAGTTGCGGTGTGAGCTAAATATCCTAGAATCTTCGAATGTTCTGTGAAAAGGACACTCATCCTTACACTTATGCAAAATTGATGACTTAGATGTGCAACACATGAAGAAACGTTTTACTTCAATCAATGAAGAATAACACTCTTAGTGTGAAGAAATTAATGAAGAATTTGATTCTCAGAACCCTACGATAATTGTACGCGGTGTCTGAAATCATCATTCTTATACGGTGGGTCACGCCACCACCAAAAGTTGAAATTCCTCAAATTATTCATATTCTTCAACTTTGCATAGTCTTCACTGGTTCCGTCGTTTTTCTTCATTGGCTATATATATATATATAAATATATATATATATATATATATATATATATGAGTTTATGTCCTCCACAGCATTCACTTATTGCTATTTCTTCAAGTTGGTTTTCTGCTAAGTGAATGTGATCGTACCCTTCCCCTCTATGCTTTACTCAACCCAATCTGTTCACAAATTCTTCATGTGCGTTCTATTTGAAACTCGTTCAAAATCTTCACTGCGTCCTTGTCAGCTGAAGAAATTGCGAACGGAACTTTAAAATCTATCTTATCTAAATTTTCGGCTTTGCCGCTCAAACCATTCCGCATCCCACGATACACTTATCCACTCACCCACGATCTAACACAATATCCACCTCTCACTATGTGGGTGACACATGTCATGCGAATGAGAAGGGTCAGGGGCACGTTCATCCAATTTCTTCGAGCGAGCAGTTTTTCACCGTGGCTATAAATACCCCTCCTTCCCTTCCTCACTTCTTTTACTCCACTCGACCTCTCTCTCCAGCTCGAGCTTCTCAAACCCTAGCGCCGCCGCTACTTCATCGCCGCCGGTGAGGAAGAGCTTCACTGCCTCGACCTCGTCGCCGACGTACTCGCGCCGACCGCGGACATCTTCACTCCGCCGCCGCCGTAGCCGTCTTCCTCCGCCAAGTTAGGGCGTGGAAGATCTGCACAGACGAACTTCACATCTCCTCACTCCAGTTCGTCGTGTTCTTCGTCCAGGGTAAATAAAAGTTACTTTTACTGCCCTCGTTGATTCGAATGATTATCTACAAAATCTTCAAAAGTGTTTTTCTTCATATCTTCACACACTGAACACCTCACAAAGTCATCTGTTCTTGATCCGTTTCTCTAAGCATTATTTTTCTTCAAGATTCCTCAATTGTGTGGATCTTCAATCTATACAATTCTGGAACCTAAGACAAAGAACGCTTAGTGAAAATCTTCAAGACTCATCTGGTCAAATTCCTCAAACTTGTTCTTTTTGAAAAACCTTCTGAGAACGCATATGGCCTCTCCAAATTCCTCGCAACTATACTCTGTTCACAGGTACACATGTCAGCTGCTGAATCACTAGGTTCTCATCAACTTAACTCATTTGCAGCGTTCCTCGAAGAAAAGTTGCATACTTCTTCAGAGAATTCAATTGTTCAAATTCCTCAACTGAAGAAAATGGCTGATGGTAAAAGGCCACAGAAGGGAGGAAAGAGGCCTGAGGTAAATACAGCGTTTGAAATCCCTGATGACATATATGTTGGGTACTGCACACCTCCTGAGGAAACCAAGAATGAGCACAAAGTGCGCATTCAGAAGATAGAGAGGAGATGGGCAAGAGAATGGAGGGAGTACAGATATGTCACTCCTAAGTACATGAAGAAATTCGCACTCAATCCTCCATGCCCAAGAGCACCACTGGCACCTGGCCAAATTGCTGATCCCGCCAGCCTCAAGCAAGGTGAGGACTATCCTGATGAATGGGCCAAGCGCCAAGGCAAGTTGGCTAAGCAAGCCAGAGAAGCAGTGAGGAAATTTAATGAAGATTGTGTTGCTGATGCCTCTGCTGAGGTCCTTGCTGTCAAGCCAAAGAAGGCTATGTCAAAGAAGCCTGCGCACAAGCCAAGTGCTTCCTCAGCAATGCCCTCACGGCCAGAATCATCAAAGCCCTCACGGCCAATTCCTCATGCTGCTCATGTTCCTCCAAAGTCCTCAGCTCCTCCGCCAAAGCCTTCAGCTGTTCCGACCAAATCCTCAGCACCTGTGCATCTCGCTTCGTGCCAAAGGACTGCCGGCATCTCCATTGCCTCAGGTGTCTCAGCTAGTTCCTCAGCTGCACCAAGTCCCTTAGCTGGCCCCTCACTACTCAAGACAAAGGCCACTGCTGGATGAGGTCCACGCCCAAGTCCTCAAAAGAAGCAAGTCGCTGGAAAGGGCAAGGCACCAGCTGTAATTGATGAAGGCATTCGTCCATTGGATGGTCAGTTTCACAAAGATGCATCTTATTCCATCAATGATGACTCCGCCACACATGACTCTGCCAATGCTCCCAAGTCCACTCCTCAAGCCACTGCTCCACGCATGATGACAGACCGTGAACTTCTTCTTAGTCTTCACCAGAAGGTGGATCGAAATCACAAATGGGTTAAGCGCCAGTTTGGTTCACTTCTTCACAACATGACTGCCACACACAATGCAGTGAAGAAAAACCACTACTACCTCCATCAAGTCTTTGGACGCACCTGGGCAATCCTGTCACATCTGTATGGTGAAGAAGATCTAAAAAACATGGGTCTTAATGAAGATTTGGACTGGTCTACACCTCCACCGAAGAAATTCAAGAAGGTCAAGGTTCCTTCTCTGGTGGCCAGCTCATATTCTTCATCGCGCAACACTAATGAACATGAAGATTTGGGCGACACTGCGGCAGGCCCTACATTAACCAATGACCCCAACAACGCTGGCGCTCCTTCATCAACATGATTATCTTCAGGGGCGTTAGTCCTCATTTTCGATCCTTTTGGTCATTCGATGACAAAGGGGGAGAAATATGAGTTAGTCTTCAAGCGGGTCTACTATATGGGTGTTTCTTTGCTAAGTTACAACTCTCGTTCTTCTGAAACTTTATTGGATCGAGTTGTAATCTTAAACCCGATGGTGCTCTGATACTTTTGATGCACTGTGCTCTGATACTCTTGATGCACTATTCTGCATGCTTACTCCCTGTTAATATTGTTGCACGCATGCTGAATTTCATCAGGCACCATATTTCATCATGCATTTCAAATTCTTCATATTATATGTTAAATGCGTGTATGAATTACAAGATATAGGGGGAGATCTCCATGATTCAACTCTTCAAGTGTGCATTTCTTCAAAAGCAAATTCCTCACTATGCACATCTTCAGGGGGAGTTCTTCTATATCTTACAATCAAATTCCTCAATATCAGTATTTACACTTCATATGTTTATCCCCATTGAAAACTTAACTTATATTGTCATCAATCACCAAAAAGGGGGTGATTGTAAGTGCATGTAGTGCCCCTTAGTGATTTTGGTGTATTGAAGACTTATAGGTTAAGGGACTAACGCGTGTGTGAGTGTACACAGGTTTATAAGTCTATGAGGAGTTTGATATTTACAGGAAAAGTCGACCCCTAAAAATGAATATCTTCGACTGAAGATTTTGGTATTTCTGAAGACTTTCATGAAGACTTTCAAACTGAAGAAATTGGTGTGTCCGTGAAGACTTGATATTCATGCGAGGAATATGAAGCTTGAAGACTTTCGTTTTCATAGTTTTGTTTTTCTCTTTCTTGAGTCATAGGAAACATCGTACTGTTAAAGGGGGTCGAGGAAATACTAAGGAAAAATTTCCATGTGATGCTCAACTCAAAATCCTACACCTACCAATCCCTTCGAGTGAAGCCATTGGAAATCTCATACAGTTCAGTCAATTTCTTCAGTCACAGAGACGAAGTTCTTCTAGTCTCTGAGGAATTTGTCCTGACTGAGGAGTTAGGAATTCGCCAGTGCGGATTGCCTACACAGTGAGGAACATGATAGCCCTGAGGATTTTGCTACTCAAAATTCCGACCGTTGCTGTGATATGCGCCAGCTGTTCCAAAATATCTATCCACCTAACGGTCATATCATTGAAGGGCATTTATGTCTTATCATGTCGGGCTGCTCCCTAGGCTATAAATAGCCGCCCCCTACAACCACTAGCTTGTTGGCTGCTCCGAGAGAAACTGACACTTGTCATTTGAGAGCAACCCATCCTCTGAGGACTTTGAGCGAAAATCATCAAGTGAGGAAAAACCAAAAACCCAAAACCCAAACACCTACAAACCCCAAGTGATTGAGCATCACTGAAGAGATTGATCCTGAGTGGATCCGACGCTTGTTACCTTTGAAGACTGTGCTTCTTCCAGACGGTTAGGCGTCATGGTCTAGAGCATCCAAGAGGAATTATGGATCGCCCAATGACCAAGTTTGTGAAGGTTTGGAAGTCGCTTGAAGACTTACCACGAGTGATTGGATGAGGTCTGTGTGACCTTAGTTCAAGGAGAATACGGTGAGGACTGGGTGTCTTGGACTAAGTGTCCTTGACTGGGTGTCCGGGACTGTGTGTCCTCGAGTTTAAATACTTAGCCGCTCCAACCAGACGTACAACTGAGACAGCAGTTGGAACTGGTCTACCAAATCATTGTCTTCACCGAGCTTACTAGTTCTATTTCCTCAACTCTTTCATTTCCTCATAATTGTGTTGTATGTTTGTTCATATCTGTGTTTGAAGACTTTGACTGAAGACTTTCTCAATTTCCTCAGTTCAATTTCTTCAGTCTGTTTGTCTTCATCCTGTGTTATCCTGTGATTACGCTTCCTGTACTCTGTGCCTGTCTTCGTTTCATCATGATGACTATGCTTGTATTCTGTTGTGTTTACTTTTGAGTACTTATTCCGCTGCTTGTAGTTCTTTGCTAAGGAATTTCCTCACCAGCAAATTCCTCAGTGAAGAATTTTGTAAAAATCGCCTATTCACCCCCCCTCTAGTTGATATAACGCACTTTCAAGTAGGGGCCCACCACGTCAGCGTATGGAAAAATAAAATGCTTCCTCCTAGTGTTTTCCTGACATCTGGGACCCATGACATTGTGAGCGTATATAGTCAATAGCAAGAGAACATCACAAGATCGACTGACACCTGGGACGTAGCTACTCGAGCAGTATTTTTTTGTTTGGTATTGTTGAGACGGAGCAGGGTTTGAACTAGGCTGTGGCCCGTCTAGCCCAGGCTTATATTTTATGTTCACCATGTGACCAGCCCAGCTATTTTTTTCTTTGTGAAAATGAGCCCAGTTTATTTTTTCTAAAGAATACCCAATCCAGGCCTACTTATTTTTCTACGCCCTGATGGGCTGCAACTCTTACAAGACGCCTGCAAATCTTGAGAGTAATATGAAATGGGTTGTAAATATAAAAACGGATGAGAAATTGGCAATTACTTTATAATTTCTGAATTTTTTCACATTTTCAGATTCCTATTTCACTGGGCATTAACCTAATTTAAATATATCTTCAAAGTACTTTAAATCTGGCTCGACATTTCGTTATTAAAAATAGTTTGGAACCCATAGAAATATGCGAAATTGGCCCTGGCCAACCAAAAAAACGACCGCAATAAATTGCATAAGAAGTTGCCATGAGTTATATATAAATTGTTAAAAAAAGAGGGAGTGGTCTGACTTGTGGGCCTGTTTAGTTGACGCGTATGAAAGATTTTTTTAGTTATTATATACGTCAACAAACGATTCTAGCAGATGTAACCATTGGGTGTCAAACCAACGGCCGTCGTGTTTCTTCAATCTCTGATCTTCTTGCTCCAGCCGCCAAAGCAGCGCTGGCAGGACCGCCTACTCCCGCCTCCCATGGCCGGCTGTGCTGCCGCGCAGGCCTCAACGCCCCCTACTACTCCCACCGCTGGCCAGGGCATCCCTCTACTCACCCACACCCCATGTTATTCTGCGGCGACGGCAGCCTCACACCGCAGCCGAACCGGTGAACCCTCGTACTCCTCTCCGCGCGGGCTTCCACTGCTGCGTCTTCCCCAGCTCCTCATCATCCCCTTCCTAGGCCTCGCCGTCGTCCACCGTCGTGGTGCTCTCGGCGCGGCGTGGTCAATGTGGTCAACAACTGACTTCCATCGGAAGAGTACTGTATGTGGAGAGGCTGACAGCTCGGTCCACGGCAGCCGCAAGGAAGTGCCTCCTTATTACGCGGAAAATAATTATTCCTCCACCTGACAGCAGGGACCCACCGGACGGGCCACCATTATTTCGTGAAAAAAAAACGTTTCCCCTGACTACTGGGACCCACAGGACGGGCCACTGTATTTCGCGAAAAAACGTTCCCCCCGCTGTCAGCTCGGACCCACCAAAAGTGCCTCCTTATTATGCACAAAAAATGAATACCCCCTGCTAGCTGGGACCCACCTTGGTGGGAGGCTGACTTGTGGGCCTACTAAGTTGACTGGGACGGAGGCCTTTGTCAACTTTAGTCAATATATGAACGATTCTAGCTCCAGTGACCGTACGATGTCCATCCAACGGCCGTAGTGCTTCTTCAACCTCTGGTCTTCTTGCTCCAGCCGCCCAAAGCAGCACCGGTCGTGCCGCCTGCTCCTGCCGCCCGTGGCCGGCTGTGATGGCGCGGAGGCCTCACCGCCCCTACTACTCCCACCGCTGGCCAGGCCATCCCTCTATGCACCCACACCCCCTGCTATTCTGCGGCGACGGTAGCCTCACACCGCAGCCGAACGAGTGAATCCTCATACTCCTCTACGCATGGGGAGGCAACGGAACGCGTGCGAGACAACCGGCTAGGTCAGAACGGAATGCGTGGTCGTGTTCATCGGGAGGGCTTGGACGGAACAGGTGATGGAAACGAGGCCTGGCGTATCGCAAAACGGAGGAAACGGCCTTGTGTTCGACCGGCCACGTTCGAAACGGGATCCTGTTCATCGGGAGGGGTCTGGCGTACCGCAAAACAGAGGAAACGGACCTCCTACGGTCGAAACGGGGGTCCTGTTGATTGGGAGGGGTGTGGCGTACCGCAAAACGGAGGAAACGGACTTGTGTTGGAGCGCTACGGTCGAAACGGGGGTCCTGTTGATCGGGAGGGCTGTGGCATACCGCAAAATGGGACTCCACGGGATACTGTTCATCTCCACCGTCGACCTCCTCCAGCCTCCACGGCCTACCGTCGACCTCCTCCAGCCTCCACGGGCTCCTGTTCATCCAGCCTCCACCGCGCGCTACTCCACCGGCTACTGTTCAACCACCCCTCCACGGGCACCCCTCCACCGTCTGTTGTTCATCCAGCCCTCCACACCACGGGGTCCTGTTCAACCACCCCTCCACGGGGACCCCTCCACCGTCTACTATTCATCTAGCCCTCCACACCATGGGGTCCTGTTCATCTAGAGGCAACGCCACCGCTTACTGTTCATCCACCCCCCCCCCCCCCGCAACACTCACTGTTCATCCAATCGACCGGCTTCAGTTAGCAGCAGTAGCGAAGGTGTAAGTGCATCTAGTGCCACCCCTAGTTGGTTTTGGAGTATTGACGACAAACCTAGTTGAGGGACTAATGTGTTTGTGAGAATTGCAGGATAACACAGGTAGAAGTCCCTCATTGATTCGGTTTTCCTACCAGAGATGACCCCTAGAAATGTATGAGGACATTGAAGTCAAAGGTGGTATATGAAGATATTCACATTGAAGACTATGACAAGAGAAGACACCACATGAAGCCTATGGAGCTCGAAGACTTAGATCTTTCGTAGTTCTTTTTCTTTTGTGTTGAGTCATAGGAACCACCGTACTGTTAAGTGGGGTCCAAGAGAACCAGTCAGAATTACTGAAGTGATGCCTAACCAAAAACACCTATGTCTTCGAGTGAAGACTATGAGAGTGAATCTTGTCCAGAGTCGGACAAGTCAGCTTTGCTTGTAGCCCAAGTAAAGTTGCCGTGTGAGTTTGAAATCTGACCGTTGGAACACGTGTCAGTTCCTTAGTGACCCAGGGTCATTTCGGACAAATCAGGTCGGGTTGCCAAGTGGCTATAAATAGCCCACCCCCCACAACCATAAACGGTTGGCTTCTCAGATTGAGAGTACGGCTTTTGTCGTTTGAGAGCAACCCACCTCGAAGCCTTTGAGAAAGAATTCCTTGCGAGGATAAAGCCCTAACCACCCAGAGCCAGATAGAATTGGGCATCACTTAAGTCTTCTTGTCTATGTGATCTGAAGACTTATTACACTTGAGGACAGTGCATCCTCCAGCCGGTTAGGCGTCGCGTTCTGAGCATCCAAGAGACATTGTGGATTGCCGGTGAACGAAGTCTGTGAAGGTTTGGGAGTCTACCTTGAAGACTTACCAGAGTGATTGGGTGAGGTCTGTGTGACCTTAGCTCAAGGGGAATACGGTGAGGACTGGGTGTCCTGAGCTGCGTGTTCAGGACTGGGTGTCCGGGACTATGTGTCCTAAGGTTTAAATACCTAGCCGCCCCAACCAGACGTACAGTTGTCACAGCAACTGGAACTGGTCCAACAAATCATTGTCTTCAACGAGTCACTGGTTTCATCTTCCCTTCCCTTTACTTACTGTTGCTCCTTGTGAAGTCATTGTATGTTCGCACTATCTTTTGTCTTCACTGAGTGACTGCATGCTCTGTATGGCTTCATAATATCTTCCTACCTGATCCTTACTACATTGCTGCTATTAAGTCATTGTGCTTTCACTTCATTGAATTCTTGACTATGGCTTGTCTAGTGTAGTCTAACTTCCGCTGCATGGTAATAGGTTTATTTCTATCGTTTGTCTTCATAACTTCCACGTTTTGAAGACTTTCATAAAATCGCCTATTCACCCCCCTCTAGTCGATATAACGCACTTTCAGAAGGAATTGCTCGATCAGGTTCAGTTAACAGCCATCGATCGATCGCTCGGGTTCAGTAACGCGTAGCCTACAGTGCAATCGCTCGGTTCAGTTAGAGCCCAATACCTCGCTCGGGTTCAGTTAGAGCCAACGCCTCGCACACACGCGTGTACGTGTACGAGCGAAACGCGCATCGCTCGGCCCCCGACCTCCCACCGTAACTGGGAACTCCCTGAAATTTTCCTCCCCCTCGCTTCTACCACGGGTTTTTCCGTCATGGACGGCCCAAAGAATGTTATGCAACTGCGTCTCCGGCCGTCCTAGGACGAAAAGCCCATTTTCTGTCATGTTTTTTGTCATAGAAGTAGGAGCCCACCACATCTATGATGATACCGGGTTTTGTCACAATTATCATCATAGAAGTGTCATATGTATGACAGAAAAAAATTTCGTTCGGCCCAAAATGTCACGGATGTGTCTTTTTTTGTAGTGCATAAGCATCGCATCCCCAAACTTTCAGAAACAATGGGTTAGGTTTCTTTCCAAACCATAATTCATACGGTGTCGTCTCAACGGATTTCGACGGAGCCCTATTTAAAGTGAATGCGGCAATCTCTAAAGCATAACCCTAAAATGATAGCAGTAGATCGGTAAGAGACATCATAGATCACACCATATCCAATAGAGTGCGATTACGATGTTCGAACACACCATTACACTGAGGTGTTCCAGGCGGCGTGAGTTGTGAAACAATTCCACATTTCCTTAAGTGTGTGCCAAACTCGTGATTGAAATATTCCCCTCCACGATCTGATCGTAAGAACTTTATTTTCCTGTCACGTTGATTCTCTACCTCACTCTGAAATTCCTTGAACTTTTCAAAGGTTTCGGACTTGTGTTTCATTAAGTAGACATACCCATATCTACTTAAGTCATCAGTGAGGGTGAGAACATAACGATAGCCACCGCGAGCCTCAACACTAATTGGACCGCACACATCAGTATGTATGATTTCTAATAAATTGGTTGCTCGCTCCATTGTTCCGGAGAACGGAGTCTTGGTCATTTCGCCCATGAGGCATGGTTCACACGTGTCAAATGATTCATAATCAAGAGACTCCAAAAGTCCATCTGCATGGAGTTTCTTCATGCGTTTGACACCAATGTGACCAAGGCGGCAGTGCCACAAGTATGTGGGACTATCATTACCAACCTTACATCTTTTGGCATTCATACTATGAATATGTGTAACATCACGTTTGAGATTCAATAAAAAAACATTGACCAGCGGGGCATGACCATGAAACATATATCTCATATAAATAGAACAACCATTATTCTTGGATTTAAATGAGTAGCCATCTTACATTAAACGATATCATGATACAATGTTCATGCTAAAAGCCGGTACTAAATAACAAGTATTGATGTTTAAAACTAATCCCAAAGATAGATGTAGAGGTAGCGTGCTGATGGCGATCACATCGACCTTGGAACCATTCCCCACGCGCATCGTCACCTCGTCCTTTGCCAGTCTCCGCTTATTCCGCAGCTCCTGTTTTGAGTTACAAATATGAGCAACCGCACCGGTATCAAATACCCAGGAGCTACTACGGGTGCTGGTAAGGTACACATCAAGAACATGTATATCATATATACCTTTGGTGTTGCCGGCCTTCTTACTCGCTAAGTACTTGGGGCAGTTCCGCTTCCAGTGACCATTTCCCTTGCAATAAAAGCACTCAGTCTCAGGCTTGGGTCCATTCTTTGGATTCTTCCCGACAACTGGCTTACCGGGTGCGGCAATTCCCTTGTTGTCCTTCTTGAAGTTCTTCTTACCCTTGCCTTTCTTGAAACTAGTGGTCTTATTCACCATCAACACTTGATGTTCCTTTTTGATCTCCACCTCTGCTGATTTCAGCATTGAATATAACTCAAGAATGGACTTCTCCATCCCTTGCATATTGTAGTTCATCACAAAGCTCTTGTATCTAGGTGGAAGCGACTGGAGGATCTTGTCAATGACCGAGTCATCTGGAAGATTAACTCTCAGCTGAGACAAGCGGTTGTGCAACCCAGACATTTTGAGTATATGCTCGCTCACAGAACGGTTTTCCTCCATCTTACAACTGTAGAACTTGTCAGAGACTTCATATCTCTCGACTTGGGCATGAGCTTGGAAAACCATTTTCAGCTCTTGGAACATCTCATATGCTCCGTGCTACTCAAAACGCTTTTGGAGCCCTGATTCTAAGCTGTAAAGCATGCCGCACTGAACCAGGGAGTAATCATCACCACGTGACTGTCAGGTGTTCATAACATCTTGAGTTGCTGGGAAAATGGTTGCTTCACCTAGCGGTGCTTCAAGGACATATGCTTTCTTGGCAGCTATGAGGATGATCCTCAAGTTACGGACCCAATCCGTATAGTTGCTACCATCGTCTTTCAGCTTGGTTTTCTCTAGGAACGCGTTGAAGTTGAGGGTAACATTGGTGTGGGCCATTGGATCTACAGGATAGATTGTA
Source organism: Triticum aestivum (assembly GCF_018294505.1). Taxonomy (NCBI): domain Eukaryota; kingdom Viridiplantae; phylum Streptophyta; class Magnoliopsida; order Poales; family Poaceae; genus Triticum; species Triticum aestivum. Next base: position 132,534,571 of record NC_057803.1, on the reverse strand, counting down.
AAGACAACTTTAGACTAAGTTCATGATAATTAAGTTCATCTAATCAAATTTTAATGAACTCCCACTTAGATAGACATCCCTCTATTCATCTAAGTGATGCATGATCCGTATCGACTAGGCCGTGTCCGATCATCACGTGAGACGGACTAGTCATCAATGGTGAACATCTCCATGTTGATCGCATCTACTATACGACTCATGTTCGACCTTTCGGTCTCTTGTGTTCCGAGGCCATGTATGTACATGCTAGGCTCGTCAAGTCAACCTAAGTGGTTCGCATGTGTAAATCTGGCTTACACCCATTGTATGCGAATGTTAGAATCTATCACACCCGATCATCACATGGTGCTTTGAAACAACGATCCTTTGCAACGGTGCACAGTTAGGGGAAACACTTCCTTGAAATTTTGTGAGGGATCATCTTATTTATGCTACCGCCGTTCTAAGAAAATAAGATGCAAACATGATAAACATCACATGCAAATCATAAAGTGACATGATATGGCCAATATCATCTTGCGCCTTTTGATCTCCATCTTCGAGGTGCGACATGATCACCTTCATCACCGGCATAACACCATGATCTCCGTCATCATGATCACCATCATCGTGTCTTCATGAAGTTGTCTCGCCAACTATTACTTCTACTACTATGGCTAACGTTTAGCAATAAAGTAAAGTAATTACATGGTGTTTTTCATTGACACGGAGGTCACATAATAAATTAAGACAACTCCTATGGCTCCTGCCGGTTGTCATACTCATCGACATGCAAGTCGTGAATCCTATTACAAGAACATGATCAATCTCATACATCACATATATATAATTCATCACATCCTTTTGGCCATATCACATCACATAGCATACCCTGCAAAAACAAGTTAGATGTCCTCTAATTATTGTTGCATGTTTTATGTGGCTGCTATGGGTTTCTAGCAAGAACGTTTCTTACCTACGCAAAAGCCACAACGGTGATATGCCAATTTCTATTTACCCTTCATAAGGACCCTCTTCATCGAATCCGATCTGACTAAAGTGGGAGAGACAGACACCCGCTAGCCACCTTATGCATCAAGTGCATGTCTATCGGTGGAACCAGTCTCACGTAAGCGTACGTGTAAGGTCAGTCCAGGCCGCTTCATCCCACAATGCCGCCGAATCAAGATAAGACGATTAACGGTAAGCAAATCGACCAAATCATCGTTCACAACTACTTTGTGTTCTACTCGTGCAAAGAATCTACGCATAGACCTAGTTCTGATACCACTGTTGGGGATCATAGTAATAATTCAAAATTTTCCTACATGTCACCAAGATCAATCTAGGAGATGCTAGCAACAAGAGAGAGGGAGTGCATCTTCATACCCTTGAAGATCGCTAAGCGAAAGCGTTACAAGAACGCGGTTGATGGAGTCGTACTCGCGGCAATTCAAATTGCGGAAGATCCGATCTAGCACTGAATGGACGACGCCTCCACGTTCAACACACATAAAACCCGGGGACGTCTCCTCCTTCTTGATCTAGCAAGGGGAGAGGAGAAGTTGAGGGAGAACTCCAGCAGCACAAGGCGTGGTGAGGGAGGAGCTCGTGGTTCTCCGGCAGGGCTTCGCCAAGCACTACGGAAGAGGAGGAGTTGGAGAGGGGGAACAGGGGAAGGGTATGGCTGCCCTCCCACCCCTAACTATATATAGGGGGAAGGGGAGAGGGGAGGCGCCCTAGGGTTTCCCCTAGGGGGCGGCGGCTAGGGCAGATTGGATCACCCTGGGGAAACCCTAGGGAGACTTGCCCCCGAAGCCAAGCAGGTGGAGGCTTGCCTCCCAAGCCAGGTGGAGGCGCACCATCTCCCTAAGTAACATGGGAAAAGGGTGTGGGGGAGCACAGCCCCTTAGTGGGCTGGTTTGCCCCCTCCCTTGGCCCATGAGGCCCTACAACACTTGTCGGGGCTCCCGATACACCTTTCGGTCATGCTGGCCATACCCTGGCACCCCCGGAACACTTCCGGACTCCAATACCCTTCGTCCAATATATGATCTTCATCTCCGGACCATTCCGGAACTCACTATGACGTCCGGGATCTCATCCGGGACTCCGAACTACCTTCGGTAACCACATATTATTCCCGTTACAACTCTAGTGTCACCGAACCTTAAGTGTGTAGACCCTACGGGTTCAAGAACAATGCAGACATGACCGAGACACCTCTCCGGCCAATAACCAATAGCTGTATCTGGATACCTATATTGGCTCCCACATGTTCCATGGTGATCTCATCGGATGAACCACGATGTTGGGGATTCAATCAATCCCATATACAATTCCCTTTGTCTATTGGTATGTTACTTGCCCGAGATTCGATCGTTGGTATCCCCATACCTTGTTGAATCTCGTTACCGGCAAGTCTCTTTACCCGTTCCACAATGCATGATCCCGTGACTAACTCTTTAGTCAAACTGAGCTCATTATGATGATGCATTGCCGAGTGGGCCCAGAGATACCTCTCCGTCATACGGAGTGACAAATCCCTATCTCGATTCGTGCCAACCCAACAGACACTTTTGGAGATAGTTGTAGTGCACCTTTATAGTCACCCAGTTATGTTGTGACCTTTGATACACCCAAAGCATTCCTACGGTATCCGGGAGTTGCACAATCTCATGGTCTAAGGAAACGAAACTTGACATTAGAAAAGCTCTAGCGAACGAACTACACGATCATGTGCTATGCTTAGGCTTGGGTCTTGTCCATCACATCATTCTCCTAATGATGTGATCCCATTATCAAAAACATCCAATGTCCATGGTCAGGAAACCATAACCATCTATTGATCAACAAGCTAGTCAACTAGAGGCTCACTAGGGACATGTTGTCATCTATGTATTCACACATGTATTATGGTTTCCGGTGAATACAATTAAAGTATGAACAACAGATAATTATCATGAACAAGGAAATATAATAATAACCATTTTATTATTGCCTCTAGGGCATATTTCCAAGATACACAGCATGACATACTTTATAGAACCTATGGCTGAGGCATAGGGAATGACTTTCATTATCTCTCTATATTCTTCCGTGGTCGGGTTTTGAGTCTTACTCAACTTCATACCTTGCAACACACGCAAGAACCCTTTCTTTGACTGATCCATTTTGAACTTCTTCAAAACTTTATCAAGGTATGTGCTTTGTGAAAGTCCAATTAAGCGTCTTGATCTATCTCTATAGATCTTGATGCCTAATATATAAGCAGCTTCACCGAGGTCTTTCCTTGAAAAACTTTTATTCAAGTATCCTTTTATGCTATCCAGAAATTCTATATCATTTCCAATCAACAATATGTCATCCAAATATAATATTAGAAATGCTACAGAGCTCCCACTCACTTTCTTGTAAATACATGCTTCTCCAAAAGTCTGTATAAAACCATATGCTTTGATCACCTCATCAAAGTGTATATTCCAACTCCGAGATGCTTGCACTAATCCATAAATGGACCACTGAAGCTTGCACACTTTGTTAGCACCTTTAGGATCAACAAAACCTTCTGGTTGCATCATATACAACTCTTCTTTAAGAAACCCATTAAGGAATGCAGTTGTGATGTCCATTTGCCAGATTTTATAATCATAAAATGTGGCAATTGCTAACATGATTCCGACAGACTTAAGCATTGCTACGGGTGAGAAAGTCTCATCATAGTAAACTCCTTGAACTTGTCAAAAACCTTTTGCAACAAGTCGAGCTTTGTAGACAGTAACATTACCATCAACGTCAGTCTTCTTCTCAAAGATACATTTATTCTCTATGGCTTGCCGATCATCGGGCAAGTCAACGAAAGTCCATACTTTGTTCTCATACATGGATCCCATCTCATATTTCATGGCTTCAAGCCATTTTGCAGAATCTAGGCTCATCATCGCTTCCTCGTAGTTCGTAGGTTCATCATGGTCTAGTAAAATGACTCCCGGAACAGGATTGTCGTACCACTCTAGTGCGGAACATGCTCTGGTTGTAGGGCTGGACCAAAATCTCGTAACTCGCGAGCTTAATGAGCGCTTGATAGTTAGGCTCATTAAGCTCGTAGCTCACTTGTTAATGAACATGGCCAATCATTGATTTTAGCTCGTTAAGCTTAGCGAGCTTAACGAGCAAGCTAACGAGTTTCACGAGTAGCTCGTTAAGCTCGTTAGTAACAACACAACACATATTTTTATCTTACGTAACAAACTTTTGTAGCACGTTATCCCATCTATTTAATCTAATCGACATATGAGGCAACAAACTACTGTATTTCTTTTTATAGTTATCATATTTCGTCTTGAAAACCACACCTACACATTCATCATGTATATCATAACACATTATAATCTGTTAACGAGCGCTCGCGAGCACTCACGAGCTTAACGAGCTGAGTCGAGTAGGGTTTTCTGCTTGTTAATCTTAACGAGCTTAACGAGCCGAGCCTTAACGAGCACGAGCTTAACGAGCCGAGCTACTCGTTAGTCCACCCCTATCTGGTTGATCTGTGAGGTTCAGTAGTAACTTGATCTGAAGTTTCATGATCATAATCATTAGCTTCCTCTCTAGTTGGTGTAGGCATCACAGGAACGGTTTTCTGTGATGAGCTACTTTCCAATTCGAGACAAGGTACAATTACCTCATCAAGTTCTACTTTCCTCCTACTCACTTCTTTCAAGAAAAACTCCTTCTCTAGAAAGGATCTGTTCTTAGCAACAAAGATGTTGCCTTCGGATCTGTGATAGAAGGTGTACCCAACAGTTTCTTTTGGGTATCCTATGAAGACACACTTCTCCGATTTGGGTTCGAGCTTATCAGGTTGAAGCTTTTTCACATAAGCATCGCAACCCCAAACTTTAAGAAACGACAGCTTAGGTTTCTTGCCAAACCACAATTCATACAGTGTCATCTCAGTGGATTTAGACAGTGCCCTATTTAAAGTGAATGCAGTGTCACTAATGCAAAACCCCAAAAGGATAGTGGTAAATCGGTAAGAGACATCATAGATCGCACCATATCTAATAAAGTATGGTTACGACGTTCGGACACACCATTATGTTGTGGTGTTCTAGGTGGCGTGAGTTGTGAAACAATTCCACATTGTTTTAAATGAAGGCCAAACTCGTAACTCGAATATTCGCCTCCGCGATCAGACCGTAGAAACTTTATTTTCTTGTTACGATGATTCTCCACTTCACTCTGAAATTCTTTGAACTTTTCAAATGTTTCAGACTTGTGTTTCATTAATCCAATCATATTCATGCTCAACACAGAACACCAAATAACATTTATTTTGGTCCAACACTAATCCCGAAGGTGGAGGGAGTGTGTGATGGTGATCTTATCAACCTTGGAATCACTTCCAACACACATCATCACCTCGCCCTTAACTAGTCTCTGTTCATTTTGCAACTCCTGTTTTGAGCTACTAATCTTAGAAACTGAACCGGTGTCAAATACCCCGGGGTTACTATGAACACTAGTAAAGTACACATCAATAACATGTATATCATATATACCTTTGTTCACTTTTCCATCCTTCTTATCCGCCAAGTATTTGGGGTAGTTCCGCTTTCGGTGACCATTTCCTTCGCAGTATAAGCACTCAGTTTCAGGCTTGGGTCCAACTTCGGGCTTCTTCACGGGAGTGGCAACTTGCTTGCCATTCTTCTTGAAGTTCTCTCTCTTTCCCTTGCCCTTTTTCTTGAAGCTAGTGGTCTTGTTAACCATCAACACTTGATGCTCTTTCTTGATTTCGTGATGCTGAAATCGGCAAAGGTAGAAATCAAAAAAGAGCATCAAGTGTTGATGGTTAACAATACCACGAGTTTCAAGAAAAAGGGCGAGGGAAAGTAAGGGAACTTCAAGAATAATGGCAAGCAAGTTGCACTTCCGTGATGAAGCCCAAAGCTTGACCCAAGCCTGAAACTGAGTGCTTCTACTGCGAAGGAAATGGTCACTGGAAGTGGAACTGCCCCAAATACTTGGCAGATAAGAAGGGTCGCAAAGTGAACAACGGTATATTTGGTATACATGTTATTGATGTGTATTTTACTAGTGTTCGTAATAACCCCTAGGTATTTGATATCGGTTCAGTTGCTAAGATTAGTAACTCAAAACAGGAGTTGTAAAATGAATAGAAACTAGTTAAAAGCGAGGTGACGATGTGTGTTGGAAATTATTCCCAGCTTGATATGATCACCATCGCACACCCCCTCTACCTTCAGGATTAGTGTTAAACTTAAATAAATGTTATTTGGTGTTTGCATTGAGCATGAATATGATTAGGTCATGTTTATTGCGATACATTTATTCATTTAAGTCAGAAAATAATTGTTGTTCTATTTACATGAATAAAACCTTCTATGGTCATACACCCAATGTGAATGGTTTATTGAATCTCGATCATAGTGATACACATATTCATAATATTGATGCCAAAAGATGCAAAGTTGATACTAATAGTGCAACATACTTGTGGCACTACCATTTAGGTCATATTGGTATAAAGCGCATGAAGAAACTCCATGCAGATGGACTTTTAGAATCGCTTGATTATGAATCATTTGATACTTGCGAACCATGCCTCATGGGCAAGATGACTAAAACTCCATTCTTCAGAACAATGGAGCAAGCTAATAACTTATTGGAAATAATACATACCGATGTATGCGATTCGATGAGTGTTGAAGCACGCGGCGGGTATCATTATTTTCTTACCTTCACAGATGATTTGAGTAGGTATGGGTATATCTACTTGATGAAACACAAGTCTGAAACATTTGAAAAGTTCAAAGAATTTCAGAGTGAAGTGGAGAATCATTGTAACAAGAAAATAAAAGTTTCTACGATCTGATTGCGAAGGCGAATATTTGAGTTACGAGTTTGGCCTTCATTTAAAACAATGTGGAATTGTTTCAAAACTCACGCCACCTGGAACACCACAACGTAATGGTGTGTCCGAACATCGTAATCGTACTTTATTAGATATGGTGCGATCAATGACGTCTCTTACCGATTTACCACTATCATTTTGGGGTTATGCATTAGAGATAGCTGCATTCACGTTAAATAGGGCACCGTCTAAATCCGTTGAGATGACACCGTATGAACTATGGTTTGGTAAGAAACCTAAGTTGTCGTTTCTTGAAGTTTGGGGTCGCGACACTTATGTCAAAAGGCTTCAGCCTGATAAGCTCGAACCCAAATCTGAGAAGTGTGTCTTCATAGGATACCCAAAGGAAACAATTGGTTACGCCTTCTACCATAGATCCGAAGGCAAGATCCTTGTTGCCAAGAATGGAACCTTTCTAAAGAAGGAGTTTCTCTCGAAAGAAGTGAGTGGGAGGAAAGTAGAACTTGATGAGGTAATTGTACCTTCTTTCAATTTGGAAAGTGGCACATCAGAGAAATCCGT